>NW_010319665.1:27298-44338 GCF_000700745.2 Antrostomus carolinensis | reverse complement strand
TTCCTGCTCATGGCAGGGAGGTTGGAACTAGACGATCTTTAAGGTCCCTTCCAACCCAAACCATTCTATGATTCTACAATTCCTTCCTTTACCTTGTAACAACATACGTTGATTTATACAAGCTTAGAAACTAGCCTCAGGACTTTAAAATTGTTCCTGTAATATTTTTCTCTGAAATTATATATAACACATGGGTATGTGAAATTCCAGGGAGACTGGTAGGTACTGGTCAAGGTGAGGTGTGGGCAATGAAACTGGTCTTGGACAGGAGGATAACTTCTGACATAGTTACTCGTACTGACTGCAGTTCCATAATATATAGTTGGCTCCAGAAGCAAGGTCAGAAAAAAAATTCTGTGACTACTTGCAAAATTGTATATAGGATTAATTTATTTCACACAGGCACATGCTTCTTATATGTTCATGGAAAGTAAATATGACTTAACAAGACTAATGCAGGTTCGCCTGTGTTAATGCTTGAGGAAGAAGAGGTTTAAGCTAATATTAAGGATGAAAACTTCTAAAGCACACAGATTATTCTCTATGTGTCAGGAGCCATAGACTGGTAAATGCCAAATTAGTAAACTGGTAAATGGAATACATTGATTGCTTTTACATAACGTAATAAAAATTAAAACAAATGAACAGTGTCCCCATAAATCTTTACTAGTGCTTTTCCACAATGACAATTACATAACACAACAGCACCCTTCCCTGCTACAAGTGTGCATTCACGAGCAATGGCTTTGTGGTGAAAGAACACCGCATTTTCATTCTTCAGACTGACACTTGATTTTTAGTGGTCTACTTTTTTGTAAGAACAACACTTTGAGCAGGATAGTAGCAAGACCAAAAATTGAAAGTTTTCTGAAGTTTTTAATCTTGCATACTTGACAAATTCAAAATCCTTTTTTTCAAGCCATCCTTTTGTTTCTAGGACACAGCAGCCAACAGAAGGAAATAATGACATGTGAACTACTTGGCCAGTCTGTGCCATAAGACATTATTTGTTTTTTAGGTATAAACTCACCAAAAGCCTTTCCTAACTGATTCACTAAGACCTTTCAAATCACCAAGGATATTAATCAAGTTGAAAAAAGTATCTTTGAAGAAACTGGCATGTAAATATTCCACAAGAATAAAATGAGGCAATGTCTGCAAATAAAATGTGTTG
The DNA here is from genome assembly GCF_000700745.2 of Antrostomus carolinensis. Lineage (NCBI taxonomy): Eukaryota > Metazoa > Chordata > Aves > Caprimulgiformes > Caprimulgidae > Antrostomus > Antrostomus carolinensis. Next base: position 43,164 of record NW_010319665.1, on the reverse strand, counting down.
TTGAAAATCTTTTGCTTAATTCTAATTAAGACTGTTTCTGTTAGATCATATACAACTGGGTAAGGAATAATATTGATGCAGACAGGATTCCTGCTTTCAGTAGGAAAATATCCCTGTACAATCTTGCTTAGCTAAAAATAAAATAAACCTTCTTTTATTCAGATCTTGTTATTTCTCTATCACAAGTACACTGGAATAAGGAAAGTTGCTTTTACCATAGCACTGAGGCAGAAAGAATGGGAAAATGTAAGGCAACTGTTCTCTGATCGTCATATACATCAATTACATGCAATAAATTCCCCGCTGTTTGAACACAGACAGAATCTCAAATGCACATATACTTTGGCTATTAGAAAGTATAAACCAAATAGTGATAAACAGTGCCTATTTGTTGTTTAGATTTATTTTCTGAGTAATATAACTGGATGAAAAAACTCCCAACCTAGTATTGAAGGATGTATCATTTTTAATCTCGGTGCTTTGGCTACTGCCAACGTCAGATAGAGTGTCATATTGCAATAATTCAAAGTTCTCTCTATTAGTTTCTCTAAGCCTTTAAAGTAAATGAAGCTGTTACAACAGGAAAAGTTAGGCACATTCTCTAATTCTCCGCAGGTCTGGGACCTAAATTTATTTTAAGGAGAAATTCAAGGTAAACTGTATTTTACTTATATGCATTAATCTTTTTAACTGTTATTGTTTGATACACTATTCAGGTTTTTTGGGTTTTTTCTCTTCAATGCCTGAAATAAAAATTACTGTTGCTCCCTTTTGCAGTTCAGATTTATTAGCAGCAGCATATTAAGGCTGAGAGCTACTACCTAACATTGCCAACTTTGGGAAGTTATATTCTCTAATTGCTCACATCCAGCACTTAACTGTACACTGTACTCAGAAAGAGTTAACCATCTGAATCCCCTGGAACAGTGTTTCCTAAAGAACAATAGAAAAATCATTAGTGTGTTAACTGAAACAATACCATACTTTTCTCTCTATTGTTTAACCTTTTGTCCACATTACAAATATCTCAGTGTAGTTCTTATCTTTGACCTTGAGGGACTGTAGCTTTATCAGTGCTTCCTTTTAGATCACAGATGACCTTCAGCTGATATCATTGAGCCCTGACCTGCCTCAGTGATCTGCTCGCACAGAATACATATGCTGAACAGTGCTGGTGTGTGCAGTAGGGGTAAGTGAATTATTTACAAAAATTTGAGTTGACACCTTTTATCAAATGTGGAAAGATGAAGACAAAACAGCTGCTATTGCTGTCGTAAGCAATCTGCTGGTGATTGAATAAAAGTGTCAAGAAAATGGCTGCTTGATGGCCTTTTGTTCTCTCTCATCCAGCTTGATGTTAGTTTGAGCTGTCAGTTAGGAATCACGGCACAGTGATTTATCAATAGGCTGAGTGACCTTCTGGTTCAGCCGCAGCCAGCGTGAGAAGACAGCACCCTCTGCTGAGGGCAGCCTGCCTCTCCAGCAGCACACTTGCTGCCTTCCAGCAGGAACACGAGTCTAAAATAATAGTCCTCTCTCTCTTTTTTTTTTTTTTTAATTTTTTTTTTCTGCCTTTGTTTTATTTTTATCAAGTCTTGAATGTTTAGCTGGGAACGCTCCGGGGAAAAAAAAAAAAAAGCTACAAACTGCAATAGGCACACACAGGCTTTCTAACAAAAGAGAAAATAGTAAGTGAATCAATCACTGGTGCTCAGTCAAAACAAACTTGCTGTAATTAGACAATGGGACGTGGAAGCAGAGTGGCTGCGAGACAAGGCCAATTTGTGGGTTATCTCGCACCAGATAATTCCCACATTATTTGCATTTATTCTATAGCTCCCGTTTTTACAGCTCAGATATTTATTTTCTCTCAAATATTCTCCCACAATAAAGTACTGACTCCCACGAAGTCATACTGCTTTGTTGAATGTCTGGGACTAAACAAGCACTCCGGGTTTTTTGTGCACTGCACTTGTCCTCTGCAGGAAACGGGTCCTCTTTCCACCCAGCACACCAGCTAGGAGCATCACTCTCCTCTCCGCACTCACGGACTTCCCAGTGGCAACTGATCCCAGTAGAGATTTTGAACTTTTAGCAGGCCAGCATATGCTGGGTCTTCCCCTACATGTAGTCTTTCTGTCCCCAACTCCACACGGGCACCCCGCACCCAGGAAAGCGGGAGCAGCCTGGGCGAGTGGAGATCCAGGCAAGGGCAGACTGCGAGCGGCCAGACCCAACTCCCTCTGCCCTGTCATTTCTGCAGGATGTTCCACTTCTGCCATCAGACCCCAAGATACTTCCAGACAGAGGATGGTTTGTGCCTCATTATTATCAGCTTTCAAAGACCTTCTCATAAAAAATAGCTTTCTTAAACAGTTCTCTCTCCTCCAGCTTCTTGTCACAGTTTCTGTTAAATTAAAATTTTACTTAGTTTTTGTTCCCTCTCTAACAGTCTTATTTTCTTGTAGTTTATGAGACCAATATTTCTGTACTATGTAGGACGGTGCAAGTCCCTTTCGTTTCTGGAGAAGAGACCTTTACTACAATTATCAGCTGGAACAGTAATTGTTGATACATTTAAATTTTAATTTTTGCTAAGGCTAATGTAATGAAAGATTTTTTTTTTTTATTGAGGACTTCATTTTTCACACTTGCATGCACGCACACGCAACACACAAATTGCCTTTGTTTTTTCCTAGTAGCAGAGAAGAAAAGAAACCAGTGACTCAGAAAGGGTAGTATTTTTTTCTCTCTACACGCAGAGTTTAAAAGTAATTCTGTGAAAGAAGTTTTCCTTAAAAACTGCTGTGATAAAATAATGATTAAAAATCCCAGCAGCTGCCACTGCTGAGAAACAACTTTTTAATTTTTCTCTTTTTTATTAATTTTGCACAGCAGGGTCTTTTTTGTGTATTTATTTAATCATTTCCTTTCAGGACCCACAAGTTAAACCTGTTCACAGCCAAGGAGTCTGGTTCAGAACATAGCTGAATTTTAGTGAAGTTCTGTGAGTTTTGTGCACATTCATGTCGGCCAGATCCTGTGGTAAGATCCATGCAGCAAGAGACTTTCACTGACACAAAGACCCAGATTCCATGGCCAGCACCAAAGAAATGTCATTAGGTCAAGGACAGAGATACTCTTGGTGGCATGCAGATGAGCAGCTGGTTGATGAGGAGAATCCAGATCAAAGGATATCTTTGGAAATCCTTGTAGTTTCCCAAGTTGATGGGGTACTAGAATGACAATAATTTTTTTACTTTAAAAAGGAGACAAATTTTTAGGTGTTTGTCCTAGGGAGGTGTAATCAGGGGCTGAATAAGCGGTTCACATTTGTGTCATTTCATCAGTCCTTTTCTCAAAAAACCCACTTTTTTTCCATTTATTTTTCATAGCTGTTTCCCTCATTTTCCCTGCCTGGGTTTCACGGGCATGATTTTCCTTTACATTTCTATGTAGTCGGAGCCAATGCTCTGAAATAGTACAGTCACACTGGTGTTAATCTGACAGAAGTGAAATCAGAATAATGGCCAACATTTTCCAGGGAGACAAAGTGTCTTGGCTGAAGCAATCTGTGCTCACAACATGGCTACCAGCTCAGGGCTGAGAAACACCTTGCTGGCTTGGATGAAGGTTACCAAATTGCGAGTTCTGCGTAGGTCTTAAAAGCAAAGTTCTGTAGATCATGAGAGTCTGTAATAGGACATAAATGGACATTTCATCTATAAAATGCCTGCTCATGCACTGTCCTCAGACCACAGCTAATGCATCAAAATCTGAAATGGGTTCTGTGTGACAATTTATTCCCCTGGTTACAGAAAATAGTGTCTTATATTATCAAGAGATTTTTTATAGTACTTACCCGTTCTACTAAGATACCTCACAAACTTGTACTGTGACTTTTATTATCTGTTTAGATTATTTCAATAAAAATAATTTTGTATTTTCTTGTGTTTACATGGTCACTCATTTAATTTCCTCATTGTTTAGGTGCTCACTTTATTTCTCTGAAACTTAAGAAACCCTATAATAGCTGAAAAAAAAAAAAGAAAAAAGCTATGTTGAATGCTCTAGTTGCAAAGATCAGCAAAAGTATAGAGGGCACCTTTGCTGTTCAGGATCATTTCATAGGGTTAGTATTCATATTTTTAAACAAAGGTATTGATCATTTGCATAAAACAAACTTTCATTGAAGGATATGAAATAGTTTTAAAAGTATTGATTACGAGCACAACTTCCTGAGGAGATGAGGCATGGTGGTACTCTGTTAAAGAGGCTGCCTAGAACAGCTTCATTCAAGACACTGTTTTGTTCAAAAAATTAACATAATATTTTAGGGTGTAATGTTTTGTGCCAAGCATCTACTTCTGGCCCTCACTGCACTTTATCCCTTTCCTTTCAGCTTACATCCTCCACATGCAGAAGCGCAACTCAGCGGTGGGGGCTGTGAGGAAACATTGTCTTTGGCATGAGACAAATGTTCTTAAAGAACATTAGAGAACCATGTCTGCACTGGATGGGAGGATTGTGTGGGGCTCAGAGGGCACCAGGACCCTTCTTATTGTCTGTCACAGACTGGAGAAGTTTTTTGGGACTGTAAGACACAGCCTGCAGCAACATGGCATGGCAATTTTACAGTGGGGTAGAGGGAAGACTGTTTCATGACCAACCCCAAGCAGGCATTTCTGGGGGCATTTACAGAGGCAGGGACATTAAACTACAGTTAAACTCCAGTTTACTGTTGGAGAAGGAACTTTCACTCCCAGTAAGCCTACGTCAAATTTGAATAAATCACAAATCTCTGAAACTATGCCAAAAATACTTATAAGAGAGTAAGATTTGTCAGATTAACTCCTGAGAGATTCTATTCATGCCAGACATGCTCCATCACAGCTGAAAAGGGCTTTCCTTGCCACTGAAATTGGACTTCAGGTTATCTAGATGTAGGTGTCCACACTGCAGCTGTACTGTGCAAGTCTATTTTAAGGAAACAAGGAGACAAATGGGATAATAACTATGTGAAAATATATTGGGAGAGGGAGTGATGGAGCTGGAGATAGGTATACAGGCAGTTTGGGAGAAAAGTTTGGACAAGCAGCTGGAAAAATCAGATTCACTCAACCTGTTTTTGAAAAGCCTGAGGGGAAGAGACTCTGCATGATTTGGTGAGAAAATGGGGAGCTGGATGTGGAGTAGGTGTTAAAATTATGTATAAATGTGCATCCTGGAAGGAAGATGATAATGTAAGTCCAGAACAGGGGTGAAGACATGCAGAGTTTTGGCCAGAAGTATGCTCCTCCTAGAGAGTGGAAGGAAACCCAACACTCCTAGGTCTGCTGAGAGCCAATATCTATGAAATCAACCACATTGCCCCTACAAGACATCTGCATTGTGAAACTATCTTTATTTGTATGCCCAACATAACTCTTGATGTATTCAGTGAAGAGGATGAACCTGCTGAGCTAACAAGACAAACACAGTAATCTAGCATTCCTACCCATTAACTCAAGTGGCTAATGTTTTTTTTGATTGATGTCCACCATCCAGAAAGCACTACCAGTGGCTGTTCATATGACATAAAATGACATTTTTGGGTGGCACTTTTTTTCAGTTTATTGTCTTAGAAATAAACCAAAATGTAGTGAAAGAACTTCACAGAAGTCTGTCATTCAAAGACCATGAAACATCAACATTAAGGTTACCTCCCAGAACTCTAATTTGCCCCTGTGCCTGTATTTTAAGAAGTATTTAAATTGGCACAGTCACATTCTATTTTTTTTCCCTTGCTTCATTCATGTTAAGGTTGATGATCAGTTAACAAGCAGACATACAATATTGTTAGGTCCTCGCTGTTCAGTATATGGCCGAAGGTGTTGTTGCATACCATTTAAATCCTGCTCTGGATACAGAATTATATAATTTCCCCAAAGGCTTCTTTGTAAAACTTTCCTAAATATTTCCTAAACAGTAGTGAGTTCACTTTCATAACGCCTCTGGGAGATGAGTGTCATTATTCCCATTTTACAGTTGGGAATAATAGCACAAAGAATGCGGGGCCCAAAGTATTCACTAGTTTGGGATGTTCCATTTAAGAACAACGGGACCAAGTATTTATGAGCATGTAGCATTCTACAATAAAATTACAATTTACTTCAATTTCAGTTGTGAGTGCTTACTGCTTCTGTAAATCAGACTCCAGACACCCATAACACAAGAAACACACAATTATTGACCACCTGTTCAGTGACTTGCCAGGCTTCCCACAGGAATTCCCTGACAGATGCACAGATAGAGTAAAATTCCCTATGGTTGCATTCAGTTCCCTTAACCATGACACCTTTTTTACTTTTTTTTGCAGTCTCTTCTCTTGGTCACTACACATGGGATTATTTCATCAATCTTGAACCACGTAAAAGTTAGCCTTGAGATGGTCATCATGACTGTTGACAATAGGGAGACTGGTTGAATCACTAAACCTCTGTAAGAATAAATGGGATGGGAGATTAGTTGCCCATCTTTTCCTAGAGACATCCCATACTAGTTTAGAATAAACACTCAGCATTTAGAAGGCTACTTTATGGTAAAATAAATCCTTCACTGTGTAACTTTCTTTCCTGTAAGAAAATGGACATCAGCATCCTTCACAAAAATTTGATAAATGCCCAGTACCCAGGTTCACCCTCTTAACTAAATGCAGCAAAAGTTACATATGTGGAGCATATAAATAAAAATAATCTCAGATGTCTAGTGGGGGTAAATTAAATCATAATCCCAGCTTTACATCAGTCTATATAGCTCCTGGAAGTAGTTTAGTCACATTTTTTCAACACTGGTTTTGCAAGTAACACCCTGCTTAACTCAGGCAAGGCATGTCCTTGTCTCAGTCCTCCTTGTCATCTCTTATGCACATTACTGCCTGTATTGTCACACTTTGTGATAACAATAAAGTAACCGATGTTCCATATCATAACAGAGGGTGGAATTTTCAATCCACAGAGAATCAGTTCAAATTCAAAGCCCATGTCCAACTCTTTGCTAAAGGCTATATTATCAATAACCCTTAGATAAGATAAGTCCACAACATGGCTGGATCACCGAGCTTGAATCCAGATTTTGGGAGGTCTAGTAAATCAGTTCTATCATAAGTACCTATTTTCTCTATCTAATACAGAGAAATAGATTATTTTAAAGAGCTCCAGAAAGCAACTCTGCCTATCTAAATCTAAGCATCTGGACCTTACTCCACACCTGGAGCCTGACCCTTAGAATAACAAAAAACAAAGTATTTGACACAGCCTTCTCCAAGTGAAAATCATGTTGAGTGTATGAACTTGACACAACACTGAAGTCTGTCAATAAATTCTGGTGCTTTGGAAAAGGCTGTCTCAAGATGCCATCAATTCCAACAAAGTCACAAAAATCAGTAGAGAAACCAGCACAGCCTTCAGAAGACATTACACCTGAACATTTGGAATGAAAGGATTATCCAACTTTAAACAAAAGAAGATGTGTACTGCTTATTTGTAATTACAGAATGTTGGGGATTGGAAGGGACCTCGAAAGATCATCTAGTCCAATTACACTCCTCTACATGGGTTTCACAGCTTGGACAATTTACAATTGCTGTATCAAGTGTCTTAGCCAACTCCATATGTTGCCTTTGTACTTTCACTGGTATAAAATGATACCAGCAACATCTTGCTCCAACAGCAAGATCTTAGAGCACTGGCACAGATGTAGCAGCTTAAAAGCAAGCTCAGTTATGCTGGTCTGAACACCTGGTGCATCTCCAGATATCCACAACTGACTGCACAACAACCAGGAGCACAATATCAGTTACACACCTGAGGTGTATCAGCTATAGAAAGTGGTAGACTGAAACTGCTGCTATCTCCTGTGGCAAAGAATGTATGTTCATACCACCGAAATCAGAATAGTAGAGCAGAGCACAAAGCAGGAAAGCTGCTATAGCGTTCAGAGTGGGTTCCAGCTGAGTACGTACAAACACAATGCACAGAAAAACTCATCAGTTTCTCACTGATGAAATCCCCCAGGCTGACTTCATATATCAGATCAGCGGAAAACTTCATCAAACACAGGAACAGAGACAGGTAGGTCTTGTCAGGATTTACAAAAGACAGAGGAATACAGCTCATATCCAATACAGTGTTGCCTTTGTGTGTTCCATTTATTTTTCCTAAGACTTTGTACAAAAAAGGTGCAGCCAGACCAATCCATTTCATGGGTTAAAAAAGTTAATCTTTTCCAACCTACAATATATTTTATTTCACATTGTCTTCAATCTCTGTCTTCAATGTGCAGGGATAGTCGTCTGCCTTAAATCTCATGTACGTATGCATCATGACTTCTTCATAAAAGGTCTGTAGAATGTTGAATAATATGTAAATTTTATGTTGTAATGAATTGGGTCCTGAGATCTTTAAAGGTCAGACACCTGATATAATACATCATGTTCTTTAATATCAACTACAAAATAACCGTAATAAATTTTGCCACTACCATATCCTCACACGCTGTTACCCACAAAGAAGCACCAAAGGAAATGTGTCATTTGTCAAAACATGTAGGGAAGCTGACGTGTGTACAAGTAATTTTGAAAGTATTGCTAAGGTTAGGCATAGTCATACAAGTTACAAGGTTGACTTTTGAGGGAAGTAACATATTGCTTTCAATGAGCCTGTTGCTTAAATTCCCTAGAAGATTCATAACTCCACGCGGCTATTTCTTTTAAAGTCAACCCACATTTAATGAAAGGCCTGTGAATTAAAACTAGCTAGCAGAAGCTAGACATGTGGCAAATTGAAATTATTGCTATTGATGTGGAGTAAACAAAACAAGAAGTTGTAACTATCAAAACAGTTAATTTAGCCACAAATTCAGTAAAGCATTTAGGAGTACTCTTTAGGCCCAAAAGTTAAATGTGTTTAAATACCTTATTGAACAGGAAAGTCTTAGACATATGTGTCAATTTAAGCACATGCTTAAACATTTAATATATGAGGTACTGAGCAGTTAGGTTCAATAGGTGTTTCCTTAGCAGAAATAACTCCTAGCAATATTAATGCAAACAAGGGGAGAGGTGAACAAAAATGTGAAACATGCACCAGAATTTCTGTGCTGCAATAACTGGACCTGAGACTCCTTGGGCACACTGCAGTGTCAAAAAGGATACGACAAGCACAAAAAAATTATGTAGCTCCCTGGCAAAGTTTGACAAAGATAATATGTGAGCTGATTTACTGCTTCTTCACAGTCTGCACAGGTAGACAGCAAAGCCAAGGTCAAGCAGTACATATACTCTGTGCTTTCTTCTCTCGACCAATTTGTGCCTACCATTCCTGTCTTTGAAATGTGAAGGCAGTGAACCAGTTACAAGCTATGTGAGTGGCAAAATCACCAATCTGTACTTTATAGAAATAATAAAAAATAGGAAATGTCCCTGACCTTCTCAAAGATAGCAAAAGGAAACTCAGGAATGGGGCATATCATGTCAGGATAAGGAAAAAATATGTCCAACCATAGGTAACACCACCAACAAAGTTTGGACACTCAACTAAAGGGAACTTCTTATTAAGTCAGTAAATGGTTTGTTGTTGTACTAGGATCACCATCATGCAATGCTAACAGTATGGCACATGTTCCTGGTCTTCTGGTATGTTCCTCCTTGTAGGGCTGATCTTTCTCCCACTGACACAAGGTAGGATTAATTAGGATTTTGCTTCCAATTCACTCACTTAAATTTAGCCACATCCAATGTAGGTATCTACTTGAGAGATAGGTGTCCAAGTTCCAATTACAATCAACAGAAAGATCCAGTGTTTGATTCAACTGCATATGTGGCAGCTCCTAGTGCCACCTGAGTCACTCTGGAGCATCCCAGTGAACCTCACGCTGCTACTTCAGAACATCTCGCTTAAAACTGAGCTGGGCATGTATGCATGAGGCATGAATGGGGCAACTGACTTTACTGAGAGCTTAAACACTTAGCTTATGTACAGATGTCAGCAGTGCAGGCATATACATGTAGTTAACAGTCTCAAAGTGACTCCCACACTTCCTTTTTTTGTGAGACCTAGTTAGCCAAGCCCAAACTGTCCATCACTTATAAATAATGACCTCCAAATTGACTGTTTCTGAGAACATCCAGAACTCCACACCCCAGGCAGGAATGGTGAATGAACAGGCTCAATTTCAGCCCTAATGAACAACAGCTTCCTCATTAACCACAAATGAAGCTACAGTGACTAGCTCTTGAATAGCTAAAGCTAGGAGGAATGAATGTGATGCTTAATTTTATGCACTTCTTTGTTGTCACCCATAATGTATTGTTATAGTTTATATTACTGGTCTGGTTCTATGGAGTTACAGTCATGGTCAATGGCAGAAAAACAGCCCCAGAAGAGAAAGCCCTTCTGAACAGAAAGCATAGAACAGAGGTCTCCTTTGGCCCTTTCACAGCAGGAACAGATAGGCCTGAACAGAAATAGCATGGAAACAGGGAAAATCAATGAGATTTCGTAGTCTATATATTCCGTAGATTATACTTAACTACATTGCAAAAGTCTTTGGAAAATTACTGTGTAAGTCTGTGCAGCATTTATATATTTTTATATAAATATATATATATATTTAATACATATTTTCTATGATACCTTTCTTCCTTTGATACCAGCATATAACCATCATGTATTAAAGCAAGAAGAGATTTCCCATTAGTGTAAAACAGATGTATAATATAGGGTTAGCACCTGAATAATATAATTTTAATTTTGCCATTTCATTAAGAAGCCTTAATTCATAAATGTTAATGACACTGGGGAGTAACAATCTTTTCCCCGGAGAAAGATTAGACCTTATATCATATCGTATATTCTTGGACACAGTTTCAACATGTTTTTTATAATCACGTACATTTGATAATTTTTAGAGTTGATTCCATTCCACTTATCAAAAACATTTTCATTTACATGAAAAGTCATGATTTTAATATACATGACATAAACATAGTTTTTTAACCACTGACGGTTCTGTTACTTTAAGTCATTGCAGCTCACTGTCAAAGAGTGTATGCATACAACAATTTTTTTTTTACTCACTAGTGTTGTTTATCACAATGTGTGATGCACAATCTTCTAAAACATTTTCCAACATTTTAAATTAATTCTAATACAGGTTTATCAGTTCCTTGTTATGGTGCAGAACTCATATTAAATTCTGTGATCCATAAAACCTTTTTTTTGAATGACACATAGTTTAGTTTTTCATTTAGAGGCTATAAAAGTGTTCACAAAAGTTATGTTGGAAAAAAAATGATTGAAAGTGCTAAAACACTGTACAGAATATAAAATCCTTTCATAGACTTTTTATGACACATGAAACATGAGTCTTAAAGGTTTAATGTTACTGACTTTTATACAAGGCTTTTTAATTCTTGATTCCAGTTATGGTTCTGCAAATGAACTGTGACATTAAAAAGAATCAGGCTGGAACTGCCTTAGCTCTCTCTCTAGATGAGTTTCTCCTGGCCATGAAGGGTTCACATAATCTGCCCCACCCTGCCCACGTCTGGTTAGCGCTAACTTGCTTTAGCCGCAGCCAAGTGTAAATCCTGCACTGCATTAAATCTGCCTAACACAACGCATCCTACTCAAATTCGTCATTAAGGTTAGGTGGGCTTATAATTTATTAAGAAGGGTGAAGTGTTACTTAATTTCCCTTTCTCTTAATATTTAATAGTGTGCTACAACAATTGAGCACGTGATTTAATTGACTGAATACAGAACCAGCACTCATACATATTCCTAATAAAGAGAGACAAAACCAGTTACTCCATTATGTACATAGGAGTGAAGAAGCTCATGCTATTGGGAACGGTGGAGGAACAGGTTCTTACACCCTGTAACAGCTAAAGGAAGCCAAGTATTCACACATGGTCCACTCTCCCAGTTCAGCAGATTTACCAGACTCTCCAAAGGAGTAGTGTCACACATTTTCTGGACTCTTCTGTGGGTAGATCTGTCACAAGATGACAATTGTACGCCATAGGTAGACATGACCAGGTTGGACGGGGCTCCCCAGCACACCAAGTGACCTGCAGTACATGTACCACATTAGGGACTACTAATGGGGGAAGGAACTGCAGTCTTAGCCTCCTTGAATCCATCTCTGCACAGGTACTTTGGATAATCATGTTTTGCCTGAAAAGCAGTTCAGCTCCATTGGCCTAAGGACTTAGGGAGGCATGAGAGTAACTGAACCTAGGTTTTGTTTGACCTGAACATTTGCAGTGGCTGCTTCAACAGCTGTATCTGAGCAAGTTGTCTACATGATAAACAGACAGAAAAAAGGGTGTGAATAATCCCATCCTGAAATAAGTATTTTACACCATTAAAAATGCCTACTTCTCCCCACTGAGTACAAAAGCAGCTAGGATGACTAGGTCAGGTGTAGATGTATATATTGGTACATAAGAGGGATCTTGGCCCTTGAACCACTTCAGCCTGACAGCAGCAAGTTGAAAGATCAGTGCAATAGCATACTGCCCATGCAAGAGCTGTGTCTTGCAATTATTCTCCTTCTGCTACCTTCATCCGTGATTGCATCCATTAAAGTGAGTAACATAGGATAGGACCAATTATTTAGCCCTGTAGGCAAGAGGCATGCTGCTGTTTGCATCTATACAGCCAAAATCCCTCTGCCTCCAAACAAGTCTTGTCTCTACTTCTTACTAAGAACCCTTGACTCATGCAGAACTCTGGCCAGCTATCAATAGAGACAGAGATAGAGAGCCAGTTCCAGTATGGTTCCTTGTTTGCACAAGTGGACAAGGTGGGTGATTCTGGACCATGCTTAAGCCCAGGCCCCAAACCTGTTTAGTTTACTTGTGCAGATACAGTCAAAGGTTGAAGGTGAAGAGAGATGACTATTCTAGGTTCTACCTTCATTAATGTGTATTTAATTCTCAATACATTTCCACACAACACAGAAGATTGATTAAGATCGAATTTTTAAAGACAGAGACACCTTTTCACTGGTGAACTTTAAGTAATGCTGCATACCTGGAAAACGAGCCATCACTAAATTGTACTGGTTTCTATTACTACAATACATAGAAATCCTGTTCATAGCCCAGGTTCATACAGACTATGTACTAGGCTATTTACAAAACAGACTAAAAAAGATAAACTTTGTTTCAGGTAAATCACTGTTACATAATACCTTTTACAAGATTACATTAAAAAACCTGTTATTTGGTTGCTAAGACTTAGAAAACACAAAAATAATACCGAAGTTTTCGTTTTTTCATATGTTTGTCAGAAAAATAAACCTCAACTGCTGTTACTCAGTAGGAAACTTGGATTCAAATGCAAGTACTTCTGGCATTTTAACCTAATGCTGCAGCCACTACTCTGTGTTGCCTTTCTCCCATTTTACAAACCTACTCAAAAAGCAAGAGTAGGAAAATGTCACAAATATTTCACTGAAATATTTCTCCTTTTTTTTTGGCTAAGATGCCTTTTTGTGTGTGTGCCTATTTCTGTTATCAATGATTGTACAGTAAAATCTCTTTCAAAGTCTTCTGCAAAAATCAATTGATAAACAGATTTTTATTATAACATTATTGGTTTCTATTAAATATATATATAGGTAGATATATGATGTTAACTGTCTCCCGGGAGGTACAGATTGGATGTCAGGATGTACTTCTTCAGTGAAAGGGTTATCAGGCACTGGAATGGGCTGCTAGGGAGGTGGTTGAGTCACCGTCTCTGGAGGTATTTAAGAGACAGCTAGATGGGGTGCTCAAAGATATGGTTTGGTAGTAGACAGGTATGGTTGGGCTCGATGATCTCACAGGTCTTTTCCAATCAGGAGATTCTATGTTTCTATGATACAAGAGAACAAAATGTATACACATCCAGGTGCAGAAATTACAAATATCCTGCTGGTCCTTTGCCAAGTAGCGTGCCTTTATCTTGCTAGTTGGTACAATTGTACTATTATCAGTAGATGTCACGATTGGCTGGGACTCAGTACCAATTTACTTTGGGGTATGATGAAATCAAAATATATGTTGCAGATTCTTATATTTGCTTTATACCTCATTACAAAATTATTACAGCTGTAGCTATGCACACTTAACCAATTTCAGTGTATGGCATGCTATAAGTTAGTGGAAGGGAACCTCACTATTCTCTACAGGGTTCAAAAACCTCAATAAAGGTTTGCCGGCTTTTTTTTTTTTTTTTTAAATCCAATTACCAAGTGGCAAAAACACATTTACAGCAAAAGTTAATAGTGCATGATTGTGAAGCAGCAATCTAGTTCATGAGCACTATGTCCAGCAAATGCTACGGGTAATGTGATTCAGCTGCTGATGAAGAAAAATCCACTGCTGTTACCACAGTACATTGATCTATTCTGAACTGATTTCATAATTCCAAGGTTTGCATTGGTTGCTTGTGAAGATTTGGCAAGCCCATTAAGGGCAGACACAAAGAATTTGTACATTGTATATCAACATTAACTACCAAACTTTATTTTCATTTTGCTTTTTAAGGTTTTTAATTTAGCTTTTGTCTAGAGAACATGCTTGAATTGCATTTGTAGGAAGAAAAATTATTTTTACAGTGTGAAGGAGAGGAAAAGAAAAATAAAGCTGTAAAGTGCCATGAAAAGCTGTCTGCTACAAAGGCAATATTTCTCTCCTGACAGAAAAGCTCCATGTTCTTTTTCCAAAACCCCTCACTAAACTCAGAAACATTGACCCAGGCATTTCTATTGCTTCCTTGCTCCACAGGTTGATTACATACTTCACGAAAAGTCAGAGCTGTTGTAAATTTTCAAACAAGAAAAAGCTTACCGCTTATCCACACAGCAGCTGAATAGCATTTCAACTTGCCTCATAGCTTTCCCACCCACCATTTCCATTGACAGTCTCAGGACATTTTAAAATATTAAGTAATGTCAAGCTGTAATGTAATATAAATACAAATTAAAAGTAATGCCTTCCTCTCAAATCTTTGTAAAAGAAATCTACTATTTTAGTAATTATAAGAGTCCTTTTTTACAAAGTGTTCCACAAAAAGTGACAAAAATGTACTGAAAGATCCAGGGTAAAAATCTGTATTTTTTTTGTTGTCATTGCTTGAATATCAGTTCCCTTTTAAAAGCATCAGACTGGGTTTAGTTCCTGGTGTAACTCTTGTACCTGATCACTTTCAGCTACTCAGCCTGTGCCCAGTTTAAAGTGCAGGTATACTGGGGGGGTGAGTATCTTCTTACAGTGGGTCATCTCATTATCTCAGGCCTCCTCTTTCTCCTTGCTGTTTCTCCAGGACTTCCCCACTCCAACACAGCCTTTTGGAGCTTCCTTCTATAAACCATTCATTGAGCCAGAACAAATCCCAGCTGAAAGCTGCCTTTTTCATTTATTTAATGTTTTGAGAGATAACTGCTCAGGTGAGAAAACTGTATTTTCTCAAGTATTTTGAGGAAGGGAAGGTTGGAAATGAAAGTAGGACTTAGCACCATCTTCTAGGCAAATGCCTTTTATGAAAGAGGCAAGGGATTTTTTTGACCCAAAAATGCAAAATACCAGAATCAAAATAGCTGTTAACTACAGTAAATATGTAGAAAGCAATTGCAACCAACAGGATTACGCGAGAAAGACTGAAGTGGGTCAAAAGAAGAGGACATTTTCTTTAGCTATTGAATTAAGGTAGTGACAAAGGACAGGAGAAACAATGAAAAGATGCTGAACTACAATATAGCAAAGAAATTATTTTGTAATGAAAGAAGAAAGTTGTCTCCTTGCCAAAATTCTGTAGAGGTGCCTAATCTGC
>NW_010319665.1:25394-27265 GCF_000700745.2 Antrostomus carolinensis | reverse complement strand
AAGAGTGCCACAGAGATGTAAAGCTGTGCAGGAGAGAAGCAGCATTAGAGAGAAGTAGGAATGTGTTTCCTTACAGCACTAGTAAGGAAAACGGAACTAGAAGGAATGATGTGAGTTGTTAAGACCATCTTTCTGCTATCCCAGATGTAGGTACTTACTTCTAGGAATATGGCTCCTATGCTTTCAGAATTCACTTTAATTCTGTGCTTCTTTCCTTGAAAATTTCTTTTACCTCTCACTTTCATTTTCTGCTTGTCGCTAAAATTATTTTCAAGATACCTAATCTTTCCTGGCAGACTGGGCTATTTTCCTACATGCCTCCTTATGTTCTTTGCATACAAACTCCAATTTCTGTATTTTTAACTAAAGGAAATTCCAGGTCTTCTGCAGATTTGACTGCCTGAATCCACATGTATCTGACTTCATTGTCTTACTTGAAATTATTCAAGTTCATCTTGAATAATATACTTACTTGAAATTATTCAAGTTCATCTTGAAGATATACTTCAGCTTTTCCTTCTATTGATTTTAATTTGAATCAAATTGTAATTTTGATCCAAGACCAGCTCTTCTGTAGTGTTTTTTCTTTTCACTGAAAGAAAGTTTAAACTAGCACTCTTTCTTAGTTCAGGAACAATTGGTGAAAAAAAATCTGTTAGTATATCAGTAAGTGTCTAAATACAATATTACAGATATGAAAACATCATGTCATGCTCAGAAAAATATATGTTAGACATTACTGTTATGGTCATGTTCTGTACGCAGAGGTAATAAAATTATTAGTCTTACTAGTACAGCTGGAAAAAATGGACAAGCTTTTGGACTCATGGAAAGAACAAAAATGAAACATTGCTAAGACACTAATGGATGCATATCCCAAATAGTACATGTAGTTCTGGAACCCAGTGTCAGAAAGGATACAGTAGCACTAACAGAGAAAAATGACAAAGAGAAGAAAATAGAGAACTGTTCCCATGCAAAGAGCAGCGAAATAAACTAGGATCCTTCAGCATTGAAAAGATATGCAACAGGGTCTATAAATCCTGAGTGGCAGGGAGAAATAAAGCAGTCCCATATTGTTTTTCTTAATCCAAGATGGAAAAAGCCCTACATGAAATTAGCAGATCACACTGACAAACAAAGGACATGTTTTTCTTGTAAGTCATAGTTAAACTGCAGAACATTTAACCACAAGAATTTTGAGGATGCTTAATGGTTACATTGGTTCAAAAAGCAAATGGTCAAATTAATGAAGAAAAAAATCGAAGTCTAGCAAGTACAAAAATACAACCATTATGTCCAAAAGTCCCTGAGCAGCAAATCAGTGAAAGATGTGCTGGGCATGTATCACCGCATGTAATTCTCTCGGCACTTGCTGTTGGCTGTGTTGGAACTGAGCTAATGGGATTTCTGCTTCAGAGTGATATGGCCATTCTCATATTGCTATTAGCACCACTCAGTTTTAGTACAACTTGGCTTCAGTGTATATTCGGAAGCAAAAGTAACTAATGACTTAAACTAAGTTTCCTTCTCTCTTACTGCAATAGAGGACTGCACACAGTTCAAAAAGGAAAAAAACATGTTTATAGACAACTTCTAGCCCTATAACAGAACTTCCCTATCTTTCTTTTTTATGCCTTTGGATCAGATTCTCTCTTTTCCCTAGAAGCCATCTCTCCAGGGATCTGTAAAGATATAAACTTCATGTGGGAGGCTAAACCAGAAGGGTCACAGATGTAGGAGCCAGCTAACAGAGGCAAAGAATTTCCTTCCCTTAGGTCTGCACCATTTACTTCACCTCCTCAATCCTAATTTTTCTGGATGGCATTTTAACCTACATGTATCATTTTAAATGCTGAACCCCGCCCCCC
>NW_010319665.1:3024-25371 GCF_000700745.2 Antrostomus carolinensis | reverse complement strand
CCCCCAAAAAAAAAATTACTAAATATGGGCCTGTGAAAAGCTGCTATCGACTAGTAGGATTTGAAACTTGTCTATGGTGTTGATCTATTCTGCCTGCAAAGAGAATTAAATTAATGTCAAAGTCTCCTGGACGATACATATCTACATCTACAAAATGGAAAGCATCTTGATTCTTGCAATAGTGGCACTGATCTGACTGAAATAATATCCTTTTCACTGTCATTATACTAACACAATATAATTGGGGAATTGCTAGAGTCCCTATATTTAATTTTAGTGCCTCGGCAAATGATCCTAATAGCCTAATGGCTAGATGCTGCTGTTGCTAACGCTGTTCAATTGACTAGGTTTCAAAGTGTATCAATGAGTCTTTTAAGTATCCACTAGAGCTGTAAGGTTTCAGATTATAGCTCTCAAACTATATGTGATCTCTAATGAAAAACGGGGGGGAAAAAAAAGGAATTGATAAAGCAAGCTAAGGCAGCAAAGTCAGCAAAAATTGCGCAGGCGATCAACTTCACTCCATAACCGGGTGAGCACATAAATTACATTTGGTCAGTAAATAATGCACCTGGGAAAGTAAGCAACAATGCAAATAATAATCCATTTTTTAATAATTAAATCTTAGCTAGGTCCTCATTTGGTCACAATGATAATTTTTTATAGAACTATAAGTATAACCATGGGATTTGTAAAAAAAAAAAAAAAAAATTGCCTTGTAGCTTTTCATGAAAATTAACACATATCCAGTATTGATCCAGATCTGTGCATGTTAAAACAAGTCTCTTGCGCAAAATATTCTTAAAGTCGATAATATGCTGTAATCTCATGTGACACTAATAAAATAACACAAATGACAATTCATTTTTGTTTACTTGTCTCCTCTTTAATGGATTGATAAATTTTGTAAAAAAAAAAAAGAAAACTAGATCTTGGTGCATAGTAGGCATATTTCTAAACCAGTTCTGATTGATTTTTGCAGTCATTTTTGAAGAAAAAAATCAATCTCTAGAATTCTTTCCTGAAACATATTTTACTGGCTGTTGATACATGTTGTGCATATCACAAACACCCAAAACGCAGCACTGAAGGTCTTAATCCAGCAAACACTTTACACTTGCTTCCCCCAACCATTTGATTCCTCCAAACATAAAAGTAGCTCCAGGGAGGTGCAGCTGATTTCACAGATTTTAAGTTAAGCATATGTGGTTGCAGATTCTAGGCTAAAAGAAGCTGAGATATTACAGAAAACAGTTCTGTCGTAATCAGAGTTTATCTGTGTGCAATGCCAGCTGTACTTATTTCAAATTGCCCCAAATTAAGATCGCAGCTATTACCCTTCCTGAAGTAGCTGTATTTTGCAACCTCTTGGAAAGAGAATAGGAAGTGGTGAAAGTGCTGTCATGACAGTGCTAAGAACTACATGTATTTGCTGAGACAAACAGAACAACCTTGAAACTATTATTCTGCCAAAGACAATATTACATCTCCTTGGTTATGGGAGAGAGAAAAATAAGTTAATTTAGTCCACCTGTACAAACTGCTAAGAGAAAGCAGCGTTTCGAAGTGTTGAGATGCTTTTGAATTTTGTTGGTTAGGTCAAGTATTTTCACATGAGCAACATCAGTGGTCTCAGTTGATATTTTGGTGTTCACAAAACGGAGTTAAGAGCACAGTAAATGGTAGAAAAAATAAAGTCTGAATGGGGAAATAGTACCAACCTATCCTTTCAGAGTGGAGGTAGATTTGGAACAGCATTCACCAGCTGTGAAAGAGTTCTGCAAGTAGCAGAACCAAAATTCTGTATTTGGACTAAAAGGTAGAGCTCCATGGCAGCATTCTGATTTCTAATAGCGAAAAGTCCACAATGAAAGGGAAAAGTTCAGCTTCCCACAGTGGGAACAAACTCTTCCTCACCTAGATTTAAACGTTTCTTGAGCAGGGAGCAAACAGTCTCCATACATAACCATGATGATGCTATTCTGATTTTGTTAGAGAAAAAGGGCTAAAAAAAGCATTTACTGGACCAGATTGTAAAGTGTTGGTGAGTCCAGTAGAAATATTCACAGACCCGATCTGTGGATAAACTTGCTACCCTTTTGCACTGACTCCTGTCCAGACACCCAGTTTCCTCTGACCTTGTAATTGGGCTGTCCTTGTCCCACAGTTCCTGAGATTTAGAAGTGACCAAGCAGTACTAAAAAGAAAACAAGCAAAACAAAGTAAAGAAATTTCCTCTTCTAAACAGAGCCTCCTCTTTTTTTTTTTCTTTAAACATTTAATTTCTAAGAAAAATTCCTGCCTTCATAGGTTTTCTATAGTAGGAATAATATTGTCAGTGCCTGGCAAATTTTTAATAAAAAGTAGAAATTGCTGAAAATAAATAAAATCATAACAAATTCATAACAAATTAATAGTGCTGCCTTTTTTTAGCTTACTGCTTCTGAAATAACCTAAGAAATTATTTTGAATTAACAAAAGCAAAGAGAAATGTTCTATATATAAACCATATAAATTTAACAAATTGCACACCCTCAAAATTCCAGTTTAAACCAGTTAAATTCTCTGGCTATGGAGTTTTCGATGTTGCTCCTCTGTTGTGAAAACATATATCAGAAAATCTGTATATTTTCTGATATCTGTAGGTATGCACTGGCTGAAATACTTTCCTTCCTTTTCCTGATTCCTTTCAAGGAAACAGATTACTTGAATTAACATTTCCTGTTAAGTCCTTTGCTTTTTTTTGCCTTAAACAGCCCCGCTTCTAGTCTTAAGCTCCTAGAAATTCCATCCGGCCCTCCACAGTTCATTAAAACAAATACTACCTATTTTCTTATTTGCAGCCCTGCCATCTCTCCACTGAAACAAAAGGGTAGATTGTCTGCTGCAGGAGACACCTGGAAGGTGCACAAAGTACAAAGGCCAGAATTCAAAGGAGATCCCAGTGTATTCAACAAGCAATTACTTCTGCTTGTGATGGGATACTGTCAGCTTCAAACACGAGGCATTCTTTGGAAAGATTAGTCCAAATTACATTTTATTACATTGGCCTCCTTGGACAGCCTAAACTTCATCTCGTTCTTATTCTAATGGAATTCAATCAAGGGTATTAATATATTGTTTATGACATGTTTGGAGTTCTTGTGTTATCAGCATACATTCATGAGAGGAGCTTCAAACAGTATCAGATAACAGTGAGCTGGATGTTGGATGTTGTACAGCACAGGGGATTTTATCATCTTGTTGAACCAGTGGCAGTGATTAAATTAAACTGTCTGAACAAAGCTTTTGCATGTCAGGCTGTTGAATGGCAAAATGAAAGAGTGACACACTTCAAAGATCAAGGAGAGAGAGAGAGAGAGCTGGAAAACCATACTTATATAACTTCTTATTTAATATATTTAATAACTGAACAATTGGCTGCCTAGGCTTTTACTAGCAAATAATCAGAACAAAATATTTTATGCATTCTAGCCTTCATTCACTACATGTGAATGCCAAGGTGCATACAAAGTTCTCATATCGTTGTTACTTCTCTCATCTCAGAGAGCACCACACTGAATCCTTCTAGTTTTTCTGTGCCATATTTTTAAAGAACTTCCAGTAAATTTGATTTATACCAATTTCCTTTACAGCTTAGTTTTCATATTTGCGAGGTTCAAAGGCACAATTCTTAAATCTTTTCTAAAACGAGCAATACCAACTTTCACAATTTCATAGACACCAGTAAGCCTGTTTGTGGGAGCAAAAAGTAAGGGCTAAAATACCCAGACCCCAAACTCTCGAAATGCAAGGTGGTTAATAACTTTTTTACCTTTTAATATCAATTAAAAATAAGAAAAAAGAAAAAAGAAAAAAGAAAAAAGAAAAAAGAAAAAAGAAAAAAAAAGAAAAAGAAAAAAGAAAAAGAAAAAAGAAAAAGAAAAAAGAAAAAGAAAAAAGAAAAAGAAAAAAGAAAAAGAAAAAAGAAAAAAGAAAGAAAAAAGAAAAAAAGTACTAGTACGGAAAGACTGTCTGAAAGAAAAGAAAATAAAGAGCAAATTAATGACCTACATGCTATCCTCCCAGAGTGTCTGGTTTCTGAAAATAATTACTTCAGGCAAATTTCATCTCGATACGTGAGAGCTTTTAATGTGTACAGCATGATTTACTGTATAGCATACAACTTGCTGATATTTTTGGTATGAACTCAGATATCTTCCTTCTACCAAATATTGTGTAAACAAATATTGCTACCATTTAATCTGTTACACTGCAATCTCCATAAAAAATGGCTTTTTTTCTAAAATCCCAAATGAGAAAGTCCTAGATTTAAAATAAATAGGCTGAACCAAAAAGCAATTTCTGTTACAAGGTTTAGCTGAATCTTCACTGAGGATGGATTATTGGCTAGGTATTCATTTTTTTTTTATATATGTTCATTACTATCGTAAGTCAAATTTTAAGAAACACCGGAATGATTTTCTTTCATTCTATGCAGAATCCAGAACAGGTCTTGACCTTGTTCAGGATGTTAACGTAATATGAATTATCATTTCCTATCAATAATAATTTCATCCTGTTACTTTACTTTGCACATTTAAACAAGCTTTATTATGCTTGCAGCATAAATAAATAAATTTCCTTCATTTATATGGCAAGATTAATTTGTTTTCATGTGCAAAAATGAAGGCATTCTTATTTTTATCGGAGCTGTGACTTGAAAACCATCTTCCTCAAAACTTGCAGTGTTTTTATTTGATAGTAATATTCTTCCTTCTTGTAGAGCCATAGTGCAATGACATCCATTAACATTCAAAACTAGAGAATGCTTTCAAATTCAAATCCACTTGAGATGGTACAGTAGCAGAAATGGAGTCTGAGGGAAAGAATTTTGAGAATAAACAGAGGACCAACCCATCAGAATATTCCACTGTGTTTACCAGTATCTATAATTGGTGGTATGTATGTGTGCATACATGTTTGTCTTTCATTGCAGCTCTATGAATACATCAAGATTTAAGGCAAACAGGCTAAATTTTAGCTGTTTCAGAGCATTGCAGGCTATATGTAATAGCACAAAGACCTCTAATTATCTGGTGCATATTTAAGCATATAAATGTGTGTGTGCTTATTTAAGAAAAAATACACAATAACTTTCCAGTGATACTTGTTTATGTGACATTTCAAGAATTTCAGCCTACGATTTACTACATGTATAATTATTACTTTTTTTATTTTC
Organism: Antrostomus carolinensis; assembly: GCF_000700745.2. Classification (NCBI taxonomy): domain Eukaryota; kingdom Metazoa; phylum Chordata; class Aves; order Caprimulgiformes; family Caprimulgidae; genus Antrostomus; species Antrostomus carolinensis. Next base: position 20,150 of record NW_010319665.1, on the reverse strand, counting down.
CTCTGCTTTCATCATTAAATATCATTGTATAAGAGAAAAATTAATAGCCAAGTAACATTAAATGTTGTACTTGCTTAGAAAATGTTCTTATTTAATTTTCTTTGCAAAAACTAAATATTAAACATTCACTACTTATGGAGCATGGCCAATCTAACCAAAATAACGTAACCAGTTTACTAAATAATAAGTCTATTTTACTATTTTTCCAATGTATATTTCCATTTATTTTTTCAAATTATTTTCTCTAAAATAAGTATAAAAATGCTGGCTTTAGTATCATGCAAGTTTCTAAAGTCTGCAGAGATGAACAGCACTATAGTGGAAGGAGTTCAAGAAGTTATTCTCTTTAATTTTAGTTCTGCTACTAGAGAAGGCAAAAAAAATGGGTCTCGTTATTCATGCGCATATTCATGTAAGACAAGGAGAGTGTGACCCAGGTTGTATATACCAAGTTACTACATCCCTCTGTGTTGCACGCTATTTTTTTCCTATCTATAGAGTAGAATAAAAAATTGATAGTATTATGTACACAGGTAATGTATTTTTTGTTGTATATACACATATATATATATGCACCCTAAAGCCTTGGGGTTTTATGCTTTTGCTTGCCTAATACAGGTTAAATTCACTAGCAAGCAGGGTGAAAGCATTGAATAGCCATCAGATGATAATAATTGTTGAGACTTTCCTCTGGTGTTTTTTAATTACTATGTATAATTAAATATATTATATTATATATTTATATATGTGTATTTATATATGTGTATGTTTATATAGGTGTATTTATATATAAGTGTCAGTATATTATATAGTGACACTTTCCAAATCAGATAACTTTCAGATATTTGTAGTATAAGGTCCTCAGTCTGTGAACATTTATACATATGACCAGTTCCACTGCACTCAGCAAAAATATTACATGAATAATGGTAGTTCTGTCTCCGAGAATGGAATTCATCTGATCAATAATAAAAGTCTGTGTCTAATTTAATCTAGACAATTAGTAGACTATGTAATTTGATTTATCCATAAAAGTAGACTAAAACAAGTCAGACTGTGCCCCCAAAATGCATCTCTCCACCAACAAACAAACATGCCTAAGGCAATTAGCTCAGTAGTAGACCTCATGGCAAATGTGAAGTTAGACAAGGTGAATCTCCAAGCTAAATATCTGCAAAGTCAGGTTCTAGCATGAGGGAAACGAGTCTCCATCCCGAGCTATTCAATTGCATGGGAATTCTTCTGTAACTCATAAGGGAAAAATAAATATATTAAAAAGAGGATTGTAATAAAAAGCAGGAACAAGATGAACACTTCAATGGACTATGTAGGTATGAAAGAATCCACTAACACTCCAAGTCATTTGTTTCTTATCATCAACCTTTCTTAAATAGGTTCCCTTCAAATAATAGTAGTTTTTTAATTGCATTGTCAACAGTGAAATTCATATTTGTTTTCCTGTAGATATAAAATAGAAACTGTGTTGTTCTTCAGTGGTACTACTCACCATGGAAATAATTCTGTTTCAGGGCTTAGTTCCCTATACTGCTAAGGAATTCCAAACCCTGGATAGAATCTAGGGAAAGCTGCTTGTGAATTCCTTTCCTTACTGTGCTATTCCTTATGAAGTCATGCAGACAGGGGCTTAAATAGTCCCATATTTTCTATGTGCCAGTTCATGAAAGTACTTCAAACTACTATCAAAACAGTGGAGTCCTCTTTGTCTAATAAAAGCCTCATTTAGAAGAGCACTCTGCAGCATGACTTTCTGCAGCTAAAGGGCACATTACTTCAACTAGAATGCCTGAGGAGTCCGTTCCCACTCCTAATATCTAGGAATGTATTAATTATTCTTAAACATGGCTATTAGAAGTGTTAGCACATCAATATAAAGCAAAGAAAAAGGCCATTTAAAGTGTGCAAAAGGAGCAAGACGATATTTTACTGTCTGAACTATATGCTTGTGTTAATACTTGTGGTTGGAATCCATCATCATGCATCAATGCGTGCCAGGTTGTATAGGAAGGAAGCACTACTCTAACTGGCAGCCCTAGCATGGATCAAAAGACCAGAGTGATATGCTAATTTGGTTTAAGATGAATAAGCATGTCAGCCACAGCATTTTACGTTAAACAGAACTTGTGAAGTTTTACAATCAGGTAGACACCAGAAAGGAATTACAATAATCCACCTTGGAGGTGACAGAAGAACTATATGGATTAACATTTCAGCTGTGGCCCGAGAAAATATTATCCTCAACCCAGCAACAGCAAGCACATAAACGAGTAAAAGGTGTAGTGGGGATGGCACGTAAACCACTAAAGAACACAAAATAAAATGACTACGATTATCTCTGGCAAGGGATACAGGGAAAAATGTGGCTACAGACAAAGAACATGAGGAATCCATTGAAGTACTTACGTGTGGCTTTTATCTCCATAGTATCTGAAACACCTTTGTACCTTTATCCGAAGGCCCTTATTCATCAATGCACTTAAACTGGCAATTTGAGATACAGTCGGGAGAGCTAGAAAACTCTAGCCAGTGCCCTAGCAAGAGAGAGCGTGTCTCCTACTACTCAAGAGATGCTAGCTCCTGAAACGCTCCCGAATGCCTAGGTAGCTGCTGTGGCCCTAAAAGGAGTTATTCCCTCTACCTTTGCTCCTGACATGAATAATGAGGGATTTTTCTTTTTCACATATAGTTTGACACTGTGTTCTAATAACAGTTCTTACTTCTTTGCATAAAGATTACCATCTACAAAAGGAGATGTAGCAAAATCACTGGTGTGTAACAGGGCTGCCTACTTAAAAATGGGAAGTCACACTGAGAGCATAGTAAGCCAGTGAACTTGGATTTGAAGTGGCTATAAATAAGCTTACAGAAGCAATTAAAATATTTGTTTAACACTCCATCTTAAACATTTGCACTCTAGGAAACAACTCGTACAAGTCTGGCAGCATTGGTTAGGCCCCCATCTTCTAGTGTGAGACATGGTACTCTGTGCTGCTTACAGGGCAATTATTCTGCACATGACTTAAAACCCGAAGCTCATGTTAAATGTATATACTAATGTTCCTGTGCTTCATTTTGTGTGAACAAGGATTTGCTGAGTGCCAGTGTACCAAATAATATTTCCTCAAGGAATTATGCTGGACACGGTGTGAGTCTAATTTAAACTATTATAGGAATATGACATATAAAATACAATGATTGTGCATTTTGATCAGTATGGATATAATTCCTTTTGGCTTCACTGGGATAGGTTACAGTTGGACAGGTGTTTTATGGGGACATTCTCCATGAAACTGATTATCCTTATTCTATTGGATGCTAACAGGTATTTTAATTGAGAAAATATTATCGCACATTCAGTGTCAAGTAGTTTAATGGTGTTTAACCAGGTGCTAAATAAATGTCAAATACTGAACTCAACTTCTAACATGTACGTTGCAAAATAAAGACTAAGCAGGTATATTTCAGAAGTACATAACCAGGTATAATTCTTGTACTGAGTAGCAAGAAGATAAATAAAAAAGGCTAAAGTGTACAGGATCTAAATAAGTGGGGCTAGATTCACAACTTTACTAACACAATTTTATAGGAAAAACAATTTTATAGGAAATATACAAAGCAAACCCCACCAAAGTAGCATGTATAGTTGCAAGAGTATTCCGTGTATTCCTGCAAATTCTATGCTTTACATTAATTTACAACAATGAGCAGTTTGGCAAGTAAATCGGTGTAAGAGCTGTATGAGCTTCGTTATACAGCCACATTGTTTCACTGTGTCTTTGTCAGTCCTCTGTCTTGCTACTCTTCTCTGTGTGTCAGATTTGAAATTGGTTTGTGAACTTTTTCAGAGCTTCATCAGAAGCTGCATTGCATTAAAGTAATTTTATCACTCTCCCTTTTTCTTCTCAATTTAAATAACATAACATTATAAATGTCCCTACCTTTCTGTCTTTCTCAGAGCAGCAAATAACAGAATGTTTTACCTCATATTTTTGTAGTTCAGGATGCTTTAAATGTTGCTAGGCTGTGTAGGAGCTGCTTAAACTTCCCCAACTCCAAAGAATGACTCTTACTTTCCAAAAACGTTTTGGACAAATGAAGAACGTCACAGTCCTGGCCACCACTTAGGTCGCCTGGTTCTCATGAGGTTTGTAGTCTGAATGTACGCTTAGCTTGTTCACAGGCAAAACCTTTGGACTACTACAATGCCTGGGAGAAAATATTTAGCTTGCAATAGATTTGGGCTATGCTACTGTAAGGGAAAAATAAACAAGTAACAATGAAGTATATTTTTCAAGGCCTATTTTTATATAGTCTCCTCTAGACAAAAGAATCAACAGGACACTTGCAACAGTGCCATCTGGTGACTCTCGTACAGTCAGCTCTAATAACAGGATTTTTTCAACAGTTACAAGTTTGTAGCACAAAAGATACCCACAATAGTTAGGAATGTCTTAATTCTCACTTTAACCAGTAAAAATAATATTAATTCCCATACTTGGCTACTGTCTGGGGTCAGGGAAATGCTCTAATTACTTTCTATGTTTATAAACAGCAGTCAAAAGAGTAACAAACAAAATTATAGAAAATAAAATATTAAAATATTACATAACATGTTAATATGCACATACTTGGAACTACAAAGGAGCTAACAGTGGGATGAAGAAAAACTTAAGCAAAAGATTTTTAGTTCTGTGCTATCTATTTAAAAATCTGGAGAAATAAGATAAACCTTGAATTAGCACTAATATTTTACCATTCTTTTGAAAGGGCAACTGTGATGATTCAGGTAACTTAAGGCCAGTAAGCATCACAAAGAACCCAGGGAAAATGAATGAAAAAGCTAATAAGCTGATGTGGGATTCAATTAATACAAAATTAAAATAATGAATGTAATTAATGATGGTCAACATAGTTTTGTAGAAAACAGGTCTTGTTAAATAAAACTTACTTCATTATTTGATGGGATTATTAATTTGGTTTATAATCAAGTCACTGCTCTATCTGTAACTGCATACTTTTGGAATTTTATAAGGAGTTCTGACTTTAGAAAGCCTGGCCCTTTTTTTTTTTCTTTTTTTTTTTTAATGGTCTAAACAATCTCAGTAAAAACTCTTTTCACAGGATTCAGAAATGGCTAAACCTTCCAAAAATCAGTTTCCAAAAGCAAAGACATTGTTGAGACTTGATTTAAATAAGGACAGGACATATACATAAGCACATGCTATGGCCATATTATATAATGCAAAAGCAGCCACAAGCAGGAGCACCCATCCTAATTCTAGCAGGGTGCTGCAAGGTTCAGTAGCTGAGCTGATACTTTGTCATAAATAACCTGGAACTAAACAAAAAAATTACACAAAAGCTGGCAGAGTGGTAAATGTAAAGACAAGACAGACAGAAAGAGGGATTTTGAACTGTTCAGTAAGGTGGACCAACTAAAATTAAATCCATTTTAACATAGACGCATGAAAAGCTCAACAACTGGGAACAAGTTGGGCCATATTTGGAAAAGTGGAGGACCATGTTCTGCAAAACAGTAACTCCAGAAAGGACTTAAGGGATTGCTGAGAAAGCATAATTCAAAGGGAACCATGAGTGTGATACTGGAGCAAAACAGTGAATAAGGTAGACCAATTTTATCTCCACACACAGCACAGGTGAGATTGCTATCAGACAGAAGGGAAGGCAAAAAAACCACAGGATGCAGAGAAGACCAGAATGAACACTGGAGGAAAGAAGAAAAATGCTTTACAGAAAGGAAAAACCTTTCAGTTTATCAAAAAGAAGATAGAGTGGTGACTTGATTATAATAGCTCCCTGAGGAGAAAATTCCACAGACTAAAGGGTTCTTTAGTTAAGAAGGAAAAAGCATAACAAGCAGCTGTGTACTGAGCTCAAGCCAGATAAACTAAAACAAGAAATAAGGCACACAAAGTTTAACAGTGGAGATGATTAACTATGGAACAAACCAACAAAGGAAGCAGTGGATACAGTATCTCTATAAAGTCTTCAACTCAAGAATAAATGTCTTTTTGGATATGCTTTATCTAAACACAAGTTATTGAACTCAATAGAGAGGCTGTTGGGTGAAATTCAAAGGATTGTGAAATACAGGAAGTCAGAGCAGATGATCTAATGGGAATATTTGCAAAGACTAATCTTAGCCTCAGGATACAAGTCTCCTTGGGTTACCTCTTCAGTCAATAGTTTCCTTTAGAGAGCAATTCAGAGACGAAGAGTAACTCTAGTGCTCTGATTTGCCCCTGTCCACTGAGAGCTTGCCTCTCTCCACTGACTGCAAAGAAAAACAGGGGCTTAAGGATAGTTGACATCATCTGGGTTTTTCACTAAAATACCACCACCCTAAAGTATAAAACTACAATATTATTAAATATTTGGGGAAGGGCTTAGTGGGTGAACTGCAGGGAGGATGGGGATGGGGACAGCTCTCTTTTCACTAATTAACACTTCATAACCTAATCTGATTATGCTGGAAACTACAGTTTGTCCCTGTGAGATTATCATCTATTGCGAGAGGTTGAAGATTAACATAGCACTTCTTTCTCACCCCCTTAAATATCCTACTTTAGGAAATCTCCATCCTTCCTCCATTCCCCTCTCATTTTGGAGACCACAGACAAGCAACAGATCCAGAAACATATTTGGTGGACAGAAATGAGCTCCTGGACAGAGGGCTGGAGGGAGAATTCATCCTGTCTCTACTTTTTGTTTTTCACTACTGGAAATGGTAGGAGTTGTCTTAATTCTTAGCTGATCTACCACATCTAATAAATGTGGCTACTTATTTGGTATTTATTTTAAACTGTGATGCTACTATGGTATTGGTACATTTATTGGTATATCCTCATCAGGGAGGCATATCTTCCTACACTACAGTTAGTCTGTGCGTCATTCTTGTCTTGATTGTGCCTTCTTGTCTTAAACGTTGTGGATTGCTAACTGCTAGAAAGTGCATAAACACCAAAAGGAAAAAGCTAAAGTGGCTGTGAACTACAGAGGGTCACAGAACTTCCTCTGGTTCAATTTCAAGACAGTTTGTGTAAATTTTATTATTCTGAATGAAAGGAAAAAGATGCCACTATAGATTTGCTATGCTGAAAACTCTCTGTTGTGGCTATTTTACCACTGGTGTATCCCATTTGAGTAAAAGTTAGATGCATAAAATACAAAATATTAACTGCTTAAACCTCAGTTCTCTCTTTTGTGAGCCAAAGTCATGCAATCAATAACATGCTTTTTTATTCTTCCTTCTAGTTTTAAAACGTTTTCAAAGATAAATCAAAAGGTTAAACTGCACCAATCCCTCATTAAACTGAAAATTGATCCTAAAATACTATTTATTAGAATCCATGCAACATTAACAGGGGGGTATTTTACAAAGCTGCAGCAGTGGTTGCAAATGTTTGTCTGCCATCTAGTGGAATAGATTTCAGTAATATTTACATTTATCCTTCTGTTTTGTGTTTTACAAATTTTGGAAGTTCTAAAAAGAAAAACTAACTACAGAAGTAAGCATGAAAAGCATGAAGGTTAATGGTAACCTTCTCCTAAAATTCTTAAACGACAAACTTTAATTGCTGCAAAGGCAAAATAGCCACGTTTGTGAATATAAAGGTCTGGAACTCAAATCAGGTTGTGTCAGCTGATTATCACAGAAGCTGGGATAGAAAGAGACAAATATATTGAAAACAGGGCAAAGCTATGTTTTTACTTCTGAGATTTACCTGAGATTTTTTTCCTAGAAATTTTTTGACAAATCTAAACCTATAAACAGACCAAATGTGACTAGTATTTAACATAGCACAGGAAAGTAATAATAAAAAGCAAATAAAATTTGTATTTTAGAAGAATGAAGGATATCCCTGATATTTGCCCAGAGAAGTTGTGGATGCCCCCTCCCTGGAAGTGTTTAAGGTCAGACTGGATGAGGCTTTGAGCAACCTGGTCTAGTGGAAGGTGTCCCTGCTGATGGCAGGGGGGTTGGAACTAGATGATCTTTAAGGTCCCTTCCAACCCAAACCATTCTATGATTCTATGATTTACATGGTATCTTCACACACAAGATTGGCATACATATGCCAATGCATCAGATACCTACCCTGCACACTGTAACACTCTAAAGGTATTTTAGGGATACATAAATACAGAAGTTTTGCACTAGGACACAGAGTAGATTTGGCCATGCAGAATATTGTGGGACTTCAGTCTCTCTGATAGTAGTGCACATATTAGGACCAATCAAAATAATTCTATCAAAATTATTTCTAGGAGAAAAATGAGTTGCCAAGAAAACTCCTTATTGAATAGTGCCCGATTATCTTGGGGAAATATTGTAGAAATGACTGATGAAAAGTTGGAACAACACTGAAACCTGACCCCCTCTAATAAGAGAATTAAAATTGAGGGGAGGGGAAGGGACGGAAGAGAGGAAAATGGTGAATCGTGGCAGATGTAGTGGGCAGAAAAGCCAGCTCACAGAAAAGAAATGAGAATACAAGACATAGAACAACAAATCATGATAATGCTATACTGAATGAAAATCTTTGTAGCTCTAGTAAAATTATTTTAAATTTTAATTTTAATTATTGTTATTTTTTTAATATTTTAATGAAGGAAAACAACCTATTTCAACTAGAGTATCCTCCCCCAAAGGATCTGCACAAAAATAATCATGTCTTTATGTCACAGTTAAGATGAACAATGCCCATATCCACTGTTGGTTCATATCCTGTATTGCTATTTCACTAACTTCAATAAAACTTCACAGGGTGCGAGTCAATGCTGATTTTGGCCCAACACATCTAAAAATGGAACAGCTACTGCAAGGTCATCTAACCAGAGCAGACAGACAGCCGCTGATTGACAAAGACTGGCAGTTTTATTACTGATGTTGTTCTTAAGACTGAAATGCATAGCCCGAGATAACACGCTAAAAATATAGTCCAGATTATCAGTCTGTGTACGTGACACAGATATTTTCCTGCTTTCAATGTGACTGCGACTGTCACAGCACGTAAGAATAAATAGCTGTGCATGGACGTTGCTGTGTTGTTCCTGTGCCTAAGATTGGCTTCACCTGAACAGTGAAGTTAAACAAAACATTCATTTTTCAATTAGAAAAATGCTTGATTTGAAAAGAGCCTGAGTGTTACTTCAACATCTATCCCTGTATATGCAATATCCTATACAATGCGGACTGTATCCCGAGTTCTCCCTAAGGGAATAGTGAGGCTTCTTTTTATATGTCCTAGGAAATGTTGTCCAGATATTTTTGTTTGTATCTTAACTTCAAAATGTGTAAGATCAGTGTATGAGCCTCCTTTAAATTCCTCATTAAATTTTTTGTATGCCAGAATGCTGTATTTGGAAGTGATTAATATTTTTCCTTAACATTGTTCTTGCAGCATTTATGTCTTATCAAGTCTTGACCTTTATGTCTAAGGGGCATATTAATGTAATATCTCAGGTTTTTCACAGCTGTAAATCACAAATAGTAAACAATCATCTGCTGGTTATGGAACACTTTTGAGTTCAACACAAGTTCGCTGGTCACAGGAATGAGACTATTTCTCTGTCCTTGATTAGCTCTTCCCCCTCAGAATAATAATTCATTCTGTTCACAATCACCTGCCTCTATAAACTGGCATGGGAACAAAATAGAGGTGGTCCTGAGCAGCCTTCTGTGAAGGTAGGAAGAGATGTCACGAGGAGCTTTTCTGTGAGTCTGGGGAAGCAGGATGGAGTGATAGCTGACAGGTTGGCTCTTTCAAGTAGCATCCTCACAAGCTGTGCCAACCGGCAGCAATGGCAGAGGGGTTCAGTGGTCCTGTCCCACCACTGCCAGCTTCAAGGCCAAAAAACCACTGGAACAATCCAAAATGTTTTAGCATGGCCACCCCAGGCCCACATCTGGGCTTGGCCACAGCTCCCTGGCTGGGGCGGTGGGATGGGGCCGGGCAGCCAGGCCTTGCCCTGACAGACCTTGGGGTCCCTGCCACTCCCAGGGAGCCCTGACCTGTGCAGTACCCTGCCACAGCTTCAGCATTGCTGAGAGTGGTTAATAAACAATCCCACCTGATTCAGGAAAGTCTTAAACTTAAACTGAACCTGTGGATTAGGAGTAGGGCATATGACCACCGATGAATCCTAGTCCCTCCTGTACATTGAATAGGAAGACCTGTCACAATCTTCAAGCATACTAATTTTGGATCTGGTGTACGGATAAAATATTGAAATAAAATCAAACTGGGATGTCCCTCAGCCTCTTCACCCTCCCATGGCCTCCTTCATCTTCTCCCCTGCTCAAGGGTCCTCCTGGTTGCTTCCTTTGGGAACCATAGCATGGCTCTTCCACTCCCACATTTTCTCTCTTCCTCATCGAAAGTTGCATTTGAGTGTTAAACTCCCACTTGCCCATGTAATGACAACATCAAGCTCTTTCAGAGATTCATCTTCATAAGCTGGTCTCTCCTTAGTGTAAGAATCAGAGGCGAGAAAAATAGGAATATTTATAAAGTGATAAAAAAAGTGCTCAGACTCAATATATTCCAGATTGCTAGTTCAGATAATTAATAGTTGTGTTGGGTTTCTTTTATCAGGTAACACTTAAATATCTCAGAAACCAGGCTTCCATTTATCTTACTGACAGAAACATCACTGATATTCATCCTAAATATTCCTAATTTTCTTCACGTTACTTTTACTTTACACTGAGCTGCTTTACATTGCCCTTCATGGACTCTGCAGTCAGAAGGAACTGCCACAGCCAGCATGCCTGACACCCTGCAGAAAGGTATTGTAGACTTTCCCCCAGAAACTGGATTAAACCTTGTCTTTTAGAAATATTCTCAATTTCATTTTAACAACATCAAGCAGTAGCCAGTTTGCCATTTCCCTAGTATGCTATGTCAACGTTTACTTGCCTTCACCCCGGGAAGTTGTGCCTTATTAAGGAATGATTTGTCTAATATCAGCTACTCGATCTGTTGTGTTTTCTCTGTCAGGTTAAAAAGATGTAGCCACAAGAATTCCTTCTATGTTCAAGGACATACCCATGGTCATTATGCCTCTTCTCAACTTCTCTTTGAGAACCTGCACACTCCTGAATGCTTTCAGACCTTACCACGCTTGTTCTCTAGTCCTGAAGCAGTTTTATGGTTTTCATTTAAATTATCCTTGTGTCTTTACAACTTTCTCAAAGTATAAACCATGGGCCTGGAAGCAGTAATCAGGCTGCACTATGGTTTTACTTTGCTATTTCTACTTGATAAATCTATTTCCTGTATCGAACAGGAACTCTTGCTACAACTTCACAGAACCCTCACAGTGAAGTAGCTGTCTATGGGTGCCTCAAAAATCCTTCTCAATTTAGCAGTTTTCAAGAACCAAGATTTTGCTTTTTACATTTTTAAAGGTTGGTTGGGGTTTTTTTTTTTTTTGTTTTGGGTTTTTTTTTGGTGTTGTTGTTAGTTTTGTTTGTTTGGTTGCTTTTTTGGTTTTTGTTTTTTTGTTTTTTTGTTTTTTTTAACAAATTTCACTCCCAAGGTAACAACACAGCAAAATAGTTAACAGCACAGTACATTTGTTTTTACTGAATGATGACAATGGTGGTTTAACTGAAAATTGCCCTGCATAAATTGAAGTATACTGTATCAACATCTCACGTGTAAACCCATAAATAACAAAAAAATTATCCCACTAACATTTCCACCAAAACAATGTTCAAATGGAATTCAGTAAATTTTTGTCTTTCATTCTTTGCTGATAAAATCCAAGTTCACTGCTTGCTAGTGCTCATGCCAGGTGACTGGTCTTCAATCTTCTGTAACCACCCTTGCTCTTTTAAAGGTTGAAATTACCTTGGCACCCTTTTCATTCTTTGGAATTTCATTTTCCAAACTTTAATTAAAAGTAATATTTGTAAGATTTGAATCTCCACTACTCAAGGCATGCCTAAGTCCCTAGCTCAGATCATGCATAGCAATGTAAAGCCCTCCTGTTAAGTATTAGCTCTCTTTAAAGCAGGTTGCCTACAGCCATGCTACACAGTGTTTTGTCACGGGTCACTCTTGATTCTTAGGTTACTGTCATTTTTTATACTTCAATGTATATTTAAATAATAAGGGCTAGAGGGTTTCCATGGCATGAAATTATAAGTGCACAAAAGTACACATGGGTGTTTGAAAGTGAAAAAGTGTTGGGGAAGAATGGAAGGACCCGACCTTGTGCATCCTGCTGGGAGAAGTCCCTGGAGTGGTGTTCCCACAACAGCATTCAAGTTCATCTCAGAGGAAACTAGTTGATTGACTCAAAAAGCAAGTCTAGGACTGAACCAGATGGAGACCAGTAGGCTGGAAAAGAACATTAGCTGAAAAATATACATGTATTCATAGATATAGTTCTATTAGGTCAAGTGTCCTGGCTTAATCATCAGCCAGTTTTTTGTTTGTTTGGGGTTTTTTTGTTTGTTTGGTTTTTTTGTTGTTGTTTTTTTTTACACCATTAACAGACTTTTTGGTTAACATAATTGCATAAGAAACAAAAGCTCTCTAACATTACCATGGAGACTTCAGGTTCTTATGTTTGTCTTTTTGCTCCAGTACTCTACATCTCCTGTGAAGTTATTTTCCTACTTAAGTTTATATTTCTAAAATGTAATTATGTAACTACAAATGTCAGTGATCCTGAAAGTTATCTAGAATACCATGCTCTCTGCAGAACTGGATTCATGATTATGCTTAAGCTCTCACAGCTATGCTCCATATAACACTGAAGACACTCAGTACAAGAATGAGAAACTAAGTGGTAGGTAGGATTGCATTTTAGTTACAGTCACTGAAAAGGAATGGTAAAAACCAGTCAGTTCCTGCCATAGGTCACCAGTGGCAGTCTGCAGTCTTTGCTAGGTCATGTGCTGCTTGACCTGTTCATAATTAACCTCAAAAAAGGGACAAAGTGACAAAATTTGCCAATTAAAAAGTTAGTGCAGGTAGTAAGACTACTGTCAAACTGAAGAACTGCAGAAAGACATGCAAGACTGATTAGGAAACAAAATGGCAGATGCAATTCTGCATATATAAATAAAAAATTATACACATGGAGATAAACCACCATAGTTGCACATATGAAACAGACTTGGAGCTTATTATTACCACTCAAGAGTGAGATCTATCCTGAGATAGATAATACCATGAAAACAACTCAGTTTTCAGTTCAAATTTAAAAAGCAAGTCAAGTACTAGGAATTACTAGGAAAGGAATAGAGAACAAGAAAGTAAAACAGGTCAGTACTTAACTACACAGCTAATGCTGTGTGCAGTTTTGGTTCCCTTGACAGAAAGTAATATAGGAGACCCAGAAAAGCTTTTAAAGACAATAAATACAGAAGCTTTTCTATGCCTTTAGTCAGCCAAGGAATATGTTAGCTAACACATTTCAGTTAAGAAAAGAGGCAATTTAAAGGCCCCTGCGATACATCTACAGAATCATGACTGGCACAAGCATGATCAGTAAAGGTTTACTGTGCAGGAAACATTACATTAAGCTAGTAAAAATCAGGTTCAAAATAAACAGGAAGTGGCAATACTTTACGCAACAGGTATCAATTGATAAAGGCTGCTGTTATTCAGGAAGCATATATAATCCAAGGGAAACTGGACAAGTACTAGAAAAAGAAGCACTGGGGATTACGAAATAGACAAACCATATGATGTTGAGGAAAGCTTGGAACAGAAGACACCTGGAAGCTAGGAGAACACAGAAGCAAAGGAACCAAATGTGCTTGCATTGTTCTTATCCTTCCTCAGGCATCTGCTTTTGACTATAAGAGGTTATTGTGTTAGAAAAACCTTTGGTCAGGATCTGTATAGTTATTCCTATGTTTATCTTTTCAAGAGTTTCGAGAGCATGTAAGTAAGGAGCCCAGAGGAAAAGCACATGCTGTTTGCTTGGCTTCTTACAGTTAAAGGTGGCAGAAGATGGTATGTTACAAATACAGGCAAGGCTTCTCAGTCATCAATGATAAGTCTGAACTCATGCTCACATAGTAGGGATGCTAATGAAGTGAGTCATTTTTATTTTATGGCACAGAAACACTTCCAGTATGAAACTTCCTACTTGTTATCCAAATTAAAAATACTTTTTCCAGCAATTTGAATCAAAAGGACAATTCATTACTACATTATCAGAAGTGCTTTATTTCTTTCAGATTAAGATTTAAGACATCACCTTTAGTCTAATTAAAAAGTCAGGATGGCCTTCACTCCTATCTGGTCCATAACGCAAACCTAAAATTGCATATGTAGTTTTTTTCTTCAAAGCAACAGATAAAAACCAGGCTACATCAGCACTTCCAAAAGATGCATTAACAAGCTATACTCATTATAACAATATACATTGCTACACACTAGTAAGTTCAGCAAGTGTGCAGTATCTGACATAGTTTAAAAAACACTGGATGCCAAAGAAGAGCAATTGCACTATATTCACAAACAGTTCACAAAAATACCAAGTAATGAGACTACTGGTGAACTTATCTTATTAAAAGACTTCTCAAAGTTATTCTATACATAATCCTTTTCAAGAAGGCTACAGAAATATTCAGAAACCTTCACGCAGACTTATATCACTTTTTTCATAGATAGTGGCAATCTCCAAAGTCTCTGTTAACTTTAACTTGGCATTCTTCTCATGAAGAAATTTTCTCCCATGTCAGCCTGTCATATTTTCAGCAGCCTAGAAACAGAAAAAAAATGTTTACTACAAGTCACCAAAAGTAGACATAATGTAGATTAAATTTAATCTTTTCCTGTAAATATTTTAATTTACCTAGAGAATTTAAGCCTAAAATAAGCTACTTATGAAAAGCACAAAATGTGTAGCATTGTTCTCTGATGAATACTACTTTTTTCTTTAAATAAAGCTGTCAACTGCCATTAGCTTTTCTTAACATAGCCATTACTGTTTGCTTGTGTTAAATTGTATATCCTGTATCCAAGTAGCTTGTACCCTGTATATTTTGCCCTCATGCTTTCAAGAAGTGCTCAAACGCATGATTTTTTTTCCCCTTTAGAGTTTATTTCTTTATACAATTTATAGTAACTATTACCCCCACTTATACAGATAAATTATTGACACAAAACTTAGAAGAATGACACTAATCATAACTGCATAAATCACACTGCCAATTACTTGATCAAGGTCATCAGTATTTTTATTACTGAATAAGTCAACCCTGCCAACAAGGTACAGTTGTTGGAGACTGACATTGGTAGATTTTAAGCCAGTTATGGGACAAATCGGCAAAGGACAGCAACAGAATGATAAACCAGTAAAAGCAAAGGATGAAGTAAAACAGTCCTCAATTACTTATGTATACATAGTTAAACATAGACAATGCAAACATTTAAGCAAGTACCCAAATATAAAATATTCATGAGTATGGAGAAATGTTAAGCTAAAAAAGAAGAAAAACATGAAAACCAGTGAAAAAAACAGCCCTGACTCCATGTAGTCAAAAAACTAAGTTGAATTTTCTAAGGATCAGAATGCAGTTAGAAACCAGAACAGAAAAACAGTTAGAAACCGGTTTCTGCTTTTCTTCATCTCTCCCTTTCTCTTCTATTCCAACAGCCTTCCATAGGAGCAATGTTTCAATATATGACTTTCTATTAGCATGGGTTGGAGAAACAAAAACCTTTCTAGGAAGCATACACAATACATTCCCAGATTATGTCAAATACATGATCAGCTTTTAGACAAAATAACTACAGCGCATAAAATTTCTTACATTGATTCAGTTTTATCAAACCAGGGTTCAGATAATTTCCTTCACTCCTCAAAAGGGGGAAAAAAACCAAAAAAACCCCAAAACTACTTTTTTCTGACTGCCAATATTTAGAGATGCAAGACAGTCTCTTGATTGAGAGAGGAATTATGAACTTTAAAAAACTGACATATATTAAATTTTAATCACACCAGTCAGAGAGTTTAATGGAGGAAAAACTACTGAGATTGTGAATGCTACCACTTACAGGTGTGTGTATGCTCCTGTCCCAAACTATTCTTCAACTCTATAGGCAGGCTAGATATAGGTTTCCCCTCTGTTTCCCCAGAAATAAACAAATATAAGATATACTGGAAAAGAAATCATGATGTTTAGGAAGACAGTAAAAAATGAAAATCTTTTAAAAGGCAAGTGAATATTTTTTTTAAACCATAGTTATCTTCTCTACTTGCTAAACAGGTAAATGCTAAATTATGAAAAGGCCTATTATATAGGGCTTGTTTGTCTTTGGAGAGATTCAAAGCACAGGTTAATGTGGTAAAATCAATACATGAAGATTACATTAGGAAGCTGCATGTATCTGTTTACAAGTACTGCTGCATACAATTAGGCCTGAAGTTGTAGAAATTAGATGATATGTGTTAAAGGAGAAAGTAGCAATCTATTTGTGATATGATGCAGATAAGGGGGCAAATGGTGGCTAAAAATGCCCAGAATAAAAATCCACGAGTTCTGGTTGTTGGCTTTTTTCCTTCAAAAGAGTTAATCTTATTATTTCTGAAAAGATTTTACTTGTACCATTTCATGCTTCATGGTCCATTCAGTTGTATTAATTGTCTTTTCTAGGGAACAGTTTATTTCTTTGATTTAAAAATGACTCGTATCTTAAAGTACAATATACAATTCGAAGTACAGCAAGTTGAACATACATCTGACTCAAATTAAAACAAATTTATAAGCTTTTTAAGTAAAGGCATTACCTTTAGAGCTTCTGTAGCTTTACGCAGTTCTTTAATCACAGATGATAATGCCTCTGGATTTATTCCCTGTTCACAAAGCCGCACGCAAATAGACAATGTCTCCATATCCAAGCCAGTGTTTAATATTCTTGAAATCTCAAACAGAACTGCAACAGAAAAAATGAAAGCACCTTAGTCCCTACACACCATAAAACTTCAACGATCAAAAGTGTTATTCATCAACATTTAATTTCTGCAGCAGAGTTTGTGAACATGGCAGTTGTGGAAAGTTCTTGCAGTCTGAACCTCAACAACAGCATTAATGTTCAGCTTTCCAGCATAAA
>NW_010319665.1:0-2990 GCF_000700745.2 Antrostomus carolinensis | reverse complement strand
GCAGACTTAATAATGGATAATGGGTTTTGAAAAACAGAAAGTGAAGAATTCAGTAATTAACATGCTTGCCAGCTATGTAAAAGGTAGGCTATAAGAATAATCCATGCTTCTGAACTCCAGAAACTGACAAAGTCCGACTAAAATGGATTGGAACAACATTCTTAAAGCTTTTACACAGAAGGTCGGGAGTTTTTTAGCCACCTACTTGCATTAGGCTTTAGGTCTGACTTTAACACTGGTTTAAGGATAATCAATACTATTCAATTTTTACGTGACACGAATCAAGAGCAGTGCCACATGTCAGTATGGAACCTTTTGTAAAAGCAGAATCCAGTCAGCTTTGTGCAGAAACAAAGATATCTCTCTCTCCCTTTCCAAACCTTCCCTGGAATGCCTCTTCTGATTCTCATAAGCAGTTTGCTGTATATGTAACAGAACAACTCACTGAGATTTTCTTTCTGGTTGCTGCAGTAATTTCCATCCTGAAGCTAAGCCTCTAGCAATACAGGGTGATTTTGAACAGATGTTATTCACACTGTTTCTGTAATCAAACCTCCCCCAAACTAGAACAAAGTGAAGTAGGTGGTTTTACCAAGTAAAACTAGCATGGCAAGCGACTACTGTCCCCTTGACAGCTATGAAAACATTGTACTCTGGTGCACCAAGGACATACTGCACACACTCTTACCCAGGCCAAGACATTAAAGACCTAATGCATCCAGCCAGTTCCACTGAATTCACAAGGAAATGTCAGATGCTATGGAAAAAAACCTCTCTAATAGCATTAGTACTCTTGAAGCCCACACAAGGAGGTTGGATTAAGAATACACAGAAGTTTAAAACATGAAAGCAGCTTGTTAGACCAAATACCTAGCTAGAGGCCAGAAGGGGAGCTTCCTTCTCCACAACAACGCTTTCTGTTGCCACTGGCTTGAAAGCAAACTGTTCCAAACACATTACACATGCACACCCTGTCACAAGAAAGCACCTTCAATAGCCAGATAAAGCAACAACAAATTGATGCATTTGCAATAAAATGCCATTGAATATTAAGAGCTACAGAACTGACTAAGAAAGACTGACAACTTGCCAGAAATAAAAAATTCTTACTTTCTTTAACCATTTAAAGTTTATCATAAAACTTACTAAGCATGTGACAAATCTGAAGGCAGAGCAGTAATTCTAACTAAAGGTAAGTTCCAATTTCAGCAAGAGCTGTGGACACTATTTTCTAATAGAAAATATCTTTAGGTGTTGAGGCAGCATCTTTGGCAGAGAGATGTAGCAGTTTCTCCACAAAAAAAAAAATCTGAGCTCTTAACAATTCTGCAGAGAACAGCTGCTCAATATTTCTTTCTGACATTGTAGATTAAGTATTTTACTTTTCTAAAGTACTACTTTTTTAACACTAAACAATTTACTTACATTAGGTGCCTATTTCTTATGCAGCAAGTTAAGATGCAACACAGATTTCATGTTCTATTTAAAAGGTCTAGAAAGACTATCCTACAAATATTTTTTCTACTCATTATGATGAGCCCTCATCAAGAAAAATCTAATTACACAAACACAGTTGTCATAGCACTTTGCATTCTCAGTTACTTCACCAAAGCACTTTAAATAAATATTCTGATGGTGGAAATTTCAAAAGATTAGTTATTTTGAACAGTAAAAAAACCAAAACAATTTATTTATTGAGTGCAGTAGAAGTTCAAACATGAGAGTATTTCTAAGACTCTGTTTAAGTGAATCTTTAAAGATCAACTGTATTTTTAACATAATAGAAATTTATTTTCTTCTAAACACACCTGACCTCAGAAAGCAATTAAATGAATGAATGAATGTCTATCCTCAATAAAATAGACACACTGTTACACAGGAAGCCTGGGCTCTTAAATCTGAAGGCTAGTACACTTCATCTTTAAATCTGCATTATCGTTCTTCCCATCAAAAACATTCCTGCAGAAGCAGAGAGAGGTGTCAAGCACAGTTACCAGAACTTAGAATGCCCGTCCTTCCCAAACAAACCTCTCTCCATCTGCACAGAACAGTCTCATCCTCTTGAAGCATCAGAGCAGCCATAATAGTCCTGCCAGTCCTGCCGTGCCTCCAGCAGCAAGGCAGAGGGGGTAAATCAACAGCTGAAACACTCATTTTTACACCAGTTCAACTCATGAGGTCTTTGCCAAGGAATCCTATGTAACAGTAGCCATAACTATAATACATGGGACGAGAAAAACAACAAATGCAAAGCAACACCCTCCTGATCACTCTCTCTAGCCTCTAGTCCCTCTTTAGGGCATTTTCAGAGAAAGTCTTCATATTTAACAACCCTCAGGGGACTTCCACTCTGCCTGAAATCCATATAAGCTTTTGACAGATTCATTCCACGGAGTTCCAGAGTTTTACACTACACATGGCTAAGAAGCATCTCCTGAACCGGCCAGCATTGATTCCTCATAGTCAGGCTGGAAGAGAAAGTGAAGATCTGATCTTTACTCACCCTGCTCACATGTCTCATGGCTTATAAATCCCTGAAATATTTCCCGCTACTCCCAGTGCCACTCCCCTCATTCCCCACCCCACAACAGCACCAGGTTTTTTGTAGCAGGAACTATTTTAACTCTGTAACACTGACTGCCCTTCTCAAAACTCTGTCCCCAGGGGGTTTTTTTGTTTGTTTGGTTGGTTGTTTTTTTAGTAATTTGTTTTCCTGAGAGGAGCCATCCACAAGAAGAAGACATTGGGGTTCAGAGCCGCTCAGGTGCCGCAGGGGTTGGTCCTTCCCCCCCATTTTAAACCCAAAATGCGCAGAGCCAGGTAACATTCCCTGGCAGTAGCCACGTCACGTAACGAAAAAGATCAGCAAATTATTCTAAATTAAATACTTGACAGCTAATTAAAGAGCAAAGAGAAGCCACACGAGGTCCAAAGACACGGGCACGACGTGGCTACCTGAGGCATTTCAGACGTTGCTGTGCGCCAAACCC
>NW_010319664.1:0-13115 GCF_000700745.2 Antrostomus carolinensis | reverse complement strand
ATCCCAGAGGAGCAAAAAGGAACCTCGAAACTGGAATCGCAATCCTGGAAAAATGAGCCCGAGCGATTCCCGAGAGAATCCCCCCCCCTTTCCAGTCAGCCCCAGTTAATATACTGAACATGACGTAATATGATATGGAATCTCTCATTGACACATCCAGCTGTAAATTCTGGGTTTTACTGACTACTACACTTTTCTTCTCCACTCCCCCCTTCCAGTCCTCTCTTCTTGGAAACTGCCCAAGCCCAGTGTCCTTGTAGTTATCAGCATTGTTCTCATAACAATCTTCACTGAAACCAAAACACAGCGCTTTCTAACCACTAAGAAGAAAGTTAACTCTATCCTAGCAAAAACTAGGACGTTGTGCTTACACAAAATGGTATCCTGGAGATAAACAGATCACTTTCACAAGGGATCCATCTCCTATTTGAGCTGACAGAAGCACCAGCATGCCATTTCCAAAATGGAAGAAGGCAAGCAAGCCTTTTCCAGACAACTTCTGGCTGCATGAGGAGTGTTGCCAGCATGTTGAGGGAGGTGAGCCTTCTCTATTCAGTCCTGATGAGGCTACAGCTGGAAAGCTGTGTCCAGTTCTGGTCTGCCCAGTACAAGAGAGACATGAGCATACTGGAAGGAGTCCAGCGAAGGGACACCAAAGTGATTAAAGGACTGGAGCATCCCTCCTGTGAGGAAAGGTTGAGAGTGTGTACTGCTTTTGGCTGGGATAGAGTTAATTTTCTTCATAGTAGCTTGCATGGGGCTCTGTTTTGGTTTTGTGCTGAAAACAGCATTGATAACACAGCGATGGTTTAGTTACTGCTGAGCAGCACTTGCACAGAGTCAAGGCTTCTTCTGCTTCTCACCCCACCCCACCAGTGAGGAGGCTGGAGGTGCACAAGAAGCTGGGAGAGGACACAGCTGGGACAGCTGACCCCAACTGACCAAAGGGATATCCCATGCCATATGACATTGTGCTCAGCAAAATCCAAATCACTGTTACATATGTTGGAGGCCTGCTTTCCTGGAGATGATGAACAGCTGCCTGACAGAGCTGGGACTGTTCAGTCTAGAGAAGAGAAAACTCAGGGAGAATGGGGGAGGCAGGAGATCTCATCCATGTGTATACATACCTGAAAGGAGGGTGCAAAGAGAACAGAGCCAGGCTCATCTCAGAGGTGCACAGTGACAGGACCAGAGGCAATGGACACAAACTGAAAAAGGAGTCTCCACCTGAACATTGGGAAGCACTTTTTCCACTGTGGGGGTGACTGTACTAGCACAAATTACCCGGGGAAGTTGTGGAGTCTCCACCCTTGGAGATACTCAAAAGATACCTGGACGTCATCCTAGACTACTGGCTCTAGGTGACCCTCCTTGAGCAATAGGTGTGGACTGGATGAGCTACAGAGGTCACTTCCAACCTCAACCATTTTGTGAAATGAAGCATGATTGTCACAAGCAACCTATAGCTAGTCTTCTCTCACTAAGGAGAGAGAAGGATGTGAAAAAGCCAAACCTTACACATCTTAGGGAGTGCAAAGTCTGAAGAAATAATTCCTAAGCATGGACAGAGGCCAAAGTTTGAAGCTGACTTTTATCCTTCTGAAGCAGAATGTTTGTGAAGTGTGCTTTTGCATTATTTCAGACTTTTCATCCTGTTCCAGGAAGGACCTTCAGTGAAAATGCATTCATTTCCATTTTTATGTTTACGCCTAATACAATAATCTACTAGAGAGCAGTATTTAGTTAGTACTGTGGCAGGACAAGCAAGCCTGCTAATACAGAAATACACACCAAATTTTAACAGAGATTGCTCATATGTTTTCCATTTGCATGTGAATAACAGAATTTGGATTATTTTAAGGGATAACAATGAAATAAAGCAATTTGCTTTGGTGTTTTCATTCCAAAATGGGCTATGTAATGAAAGAGGTATAGAAAGAACAGTATATTTCTTCTGAGAGCATTGTTCTGCATCTGTACATTACATGATCATGTCTTGCTAGACTTGGATCCATTATTCCTCCTTGGGAAGCATGAACTGCTGAGCAGGTAATCTAATGTACTAAACTGTCTAGGTCAGTACCATGGGTTACAACTCCTATTTAGCATATGCTTGGAACACAGCAAGATCTGAAATCTCTATTTTCCATCCTATGTTGGCTCAGCTGACTGTTGCTTAGGCTCAAGGGCTGTATTTGTAATAGTAAATCAGGACAGGGACAGTAATCTCTTGAGCCCAACTGGAGTGTCTGAAATTGCTTCCATACAGCTAAACTTCCATGGATGTACTGGAGTGAGTCCAGTGAAGGACCTTGGAGATGAAGCCTCCATAATATGATGAGAGGCTGAGAGAGCTAGCGTTGTTAATCTAGAGAAGAGATGGCTCAAGGGGGATCTTACAATTGTTTATAAATACCTGATGCAGGGGGAATAAAGGGGACAGAATCTTCTCAGTGGTGCCCAGTGACAGAGGTGATGGACAGGAACTGAAACACAGGAATTTCTACTTAAAGATAAGAGAGAACTTTTTTATGATGCAAGTGGTTCAACACTGGAACAGGATGCCCAGAGAGGTGATGGAGTCTGCGGACTCAGCCCTGAACAGCTTGCTGTAGCTGACCCTGCTCTCAGCCAGGGCTTGGACTGGACAGTCTCCAAAGGTCCCTGCCAGCTTCAGCTGTTCTATGATTCTATGAAACTTGCTTGCCTCCAAAGAAAGGAATCTCATTCAGGCTGCCTGCTGGGAAAGGTCCCTAGTGCATGCTAACTCTCAGAAAGGTGCCTGGGGGAGAGTGCTAGATAGATGCCCTGGGACAAACCTGTGCTGTATTTTGCCGGAGTGGATGATCATGCACCTGTTCTTGAGCATGTTCTGTGAGCCCATATAGTTTACTAGCCTAGAGATAGCTAAACCACTCTGTATGTGAAGACCTGGCTGAAGATCTGTTGAGTATGGGTGTTGGGGGCTGATCATCTGTTGAGTGTGCTGGAGAATGACACTTAAAATCTATGCCTGCCTCATCCAGAAAGAATTCCTGTGCTGATACGCCAGCTACACTCAGGTTTTCCCTCACAGAAAGTTTGGTAGCTTGGTTGAGTTGGACCAGAAGCTGTACTTGTTTGTAAACAACGGGAGCAGCATCCAAGTTTGGATGTGACTGTGGGGTAGGTATTGCACTTAACTGATACTGTGGACAGAGCTGTATCTTACTATCTTTAGTCAAATATTGCATCTCAGCAGCATAGGTTCCTGTTTCACTGTAATCTTTACATGTGAAGTTCCTTTAGCATCTTCTTGACATACTTGACAACATCTACTTCCTTGAAGCTGAGGTTTCTTTCCTAGTTTATTTAGCAGCTTGGAGAGATAACCTTCATGTGCGAATGTAATGCTTACAGAGGTTGAATATAATATCGAGTCATATATCTAAGTTCTCCTGGGACACTGAGGAGGATTTGTTTGGCCAAACAGGCTATTCCTCTTTAGGGAGTACTTGTGGAAGGATGGGCTGAATCCTGCAGGAGCCTGCTGTTTTTCTGAAGCCACCAATATGGTGCCCTATTCGTATCACACTTGGTGTGATTACAAGGTGGTACTGAAGAGGGCTTTCTGTCACCTGGGATTCATGGGATTCAGGTATGGTTCTCCTAAATTCCTCTGCAAGCATCTAAGCCCTATGTTGTCTTGAGATTTTGAGCAACAGCTTGAAAGTAGAGGCGGAATTCTCTGCAAGAACCTGTGTAAGCAGGAAATGCAGCCTCAAGACAAAGGAAGTTTTCAGGAAAGAAAAGGCAGATTGGCAATGATGTCAAAGGCAGGGACTTGCTGCCCAAAAGGGTGTGGAGGAGGTTGAGGGAGCATGAAGTGTAAGAGCAACAAGTGACTTAAGTGACCTGAGCTAACCTCCTCATGGCAGCAATGCTACAGTTACCATAGCAATGCAAATGAAAGGTTCTCCCTAAACTCTGTGTGTGTCTTGATCACACTAGGAAGTGTAATTACAGCATACAGGATTTCTGAGTCAGCGTGCCAACAGTTGGCAGTGAAGTCAGGCCAGCACAGAAGTGAACAGGGGTTGTGGAAACCTGTGTGGGACTGGCTGAAGCTCCTTTCCCCAAAGTTCAATGTTGCATATATGAGATGACTAAAGTTTGCTGAGAAAGGGAGTGAGGTGGATCAAGGAGGGAATCAGGATAATGTTGCCCTTGGGAGCACACGTGACCTCCTCCAACATCCTGGGGAAACTCACTCACTGCAACATGATAGGGAAGCAGACAATATAAACCTTTCTGTACCTAGGACTGAATAACACCTCATCCTTGCACACAAAAGGAGGAGGAGGCTCCTTCACTTGGGTATCTGCATGAGAGTTGTGATATATTTCTGTGCCTCCCACACAGTTTTTCCCAGCTGGCACAGTGAATTGGTAGCTGTTAGCTCTGTGATAAATTCTTCCTTTTACTGCTTCAGCCCATCCCCACTGTTGACATGGGCAGTGCTTTGTTCAAGGATTTAACTAATTTTCCTAATTAACAGCCTTTATATTTTTGATGGTGATGAACTTTGTGTCTCAGATATTTGTCCTTGTATCAGGTTCTCAGTGCTGTCTAGATTTTTCAGGTATCCAGCTGTATCTGAATTGTTAACCACTGCATGCTGGCAGGGTGCAATGAATTAAGGACTCCTCTAAAATAAGGATATGAAAAGAATCTACATATTTTCTGCTATGTATAAGGTTCATATTTGTGCAGTTCCTCTAAAATGACTCAGAATATTTACATAAGCATCTATTAGATATCCAAAGAAAATGTCTATGTTGCCTTAGCTGGAAGTTCATTCTGAATAACAATTCTGGAAATGTTGATTTTCTACTCTCTGATTGATTCTCTTACTTTTATCTGTAAGCTTTTTTAAAAAAAGAAAAAACTATGTATTTTTTTTAATGTGAATTAACTTTTAATGGAGCACAGAAGTGGACCTATTCTGTTGTTCCTTATTTGTATACACGTGAGTCATCTTCAGTAGTGTCACGTTCCTTGCTCTTTAAAATTCCTCATGGATTACAGGATCTAACCTTCTGGTCTGACCTCGCTGACCTGCTGCTAGAATAATGTCTGTTAAACTCTCTTTCATCTTGTAAAACTGTGTACTTTAATCTTTACACTTTGATGGTTTGTTTGTATATGAAATATTTTCTTTGCTCCTAACATCCTAGTTCAGTTGAGGAAATTGTTTGCCTTCTTGGACTCCTGGTAACATGTTCTCACAGATTTGGATCAGAGCCTAGAAACCCAGCTTTGCCTGAAGCAGTCGGTGTTTCAGGAGTGCTCCTGGAAAGGTAAGCCTATCTTTTCTACCTGTATGGGCTCTCTGTTAATAATTTAAGAAACTTAACAGTTGGAATTTGCTAGTCAAGTTAACAGTAGTATAGTTTGGATAACCTAAGAACTGACTCAAATCTTAGATTAAAGCATAATCCAAAACTCCATATATTTAAAGAAACAGTTAGGATAGTCTGTGATGAGATTTGCATAACATAACCTCACCCAATAACAGCTTCAATAAACTCCTGATTTCACAGAGTCAATCTGAGAAATAAAAATATGGTCTGAGGTGTCTTTCAGTTTGAATATCACTTTTGCTACCTCATTGTCTAAGTCTAAATTAGCAATCTGGATAAATAATGCAGTTTTGAAGCAAGCATCTCCATTTGTTACATGTTGTTGGTTTCCTGCAGCAGTTGTTGTGCACCAGACCTCAGTTCTTTTTGAAGGAAATGAAACTGAAGATCCATTCCAAATGCTGGTGTGTTTCAATTCTGAAGCCACCCGGGGAAGCACACTGCTGTGAGTGCCTCCAATGTGCATCTAATGAGCGTGTGGCAACAGAAGGCTCTCAAACCATTGAGTGTTCCTGTGACACCTAAAAATGGTTCCTATCCTATATGGGTGTTGTGTTCACCTTCCTGTTGGCCATTTTTTTTGCTGAAAGCTTCCTTAAACTTCCACACAGACATCCTGCTCTGAGTTGGTAGGGCTGTATTCCCACATGAGACCAGCAACCAGGCAGCACAGTGCTTGAGTCACTCCGGATGGCCTGATCTGGGTCCTCTTTGAATGTGGAAAGCATCTTACTTGAGCGGTGGGACGTAATGCAAAATGCAGCACCACAGTTCTTGTTTTAAAATAGATGAAGCATGTTCATCTAAGCACCTGCACAGTATTGGTTTACCTGAATGTCGATGCCTATATGTGAGCTACTCACCACAGAACCTTTTACAATCAGCACAAAAAAGATGCTTTTCAGTCATCCTTAGCAGATCTTTGTTGCTTTGTTCTTGTCATGAACCTTAAAGGACAGCCTGGCCCAAATGGCTCAGATATCTCTGTCTGGTCAGATGATCCTACTCCTGATGTGTAAGTGATGAAATGGGGATTAGTCACTACCATTGGCACATTGTTTCTAGTCAGCTAGATTTAACTGGCTCCCTTGTTTTGAGTGGGTCAGGTAAGCAGACTCACCCCCTGGGGTAGCCTAAGCTTCCCCAGAGTGCAACATTCAGCCTTCCTGTGGACCTCAAACCATCTCTGTGTTAGTCAAGGCCTTGAATTTAGGAACTTCTTCTTGCCTAAGCCCAGCCATGAACCTGTAACCATGTCTTCCCAATGTGGGTGCTCAGGTAAGTCTTCTCTGAATGTCCTTCCTGGGCCCAACTCCGTGCAAGACACAGCATCAGCATCTGCTGTCATCTGTTACTGTGTAGCGTGCCTCCCTCCCTTACCAAATAATAATCCCTTTCCTAGAGCATGGCCCCAGCTTGTAGGACACATGGCCAATTTCCTCCTGAGTTTCAGAGGCAGCTGGGCTCCCTCTCCTTTGAGGGCTGCCCACTCAACAGGATAAAAATCAGTTCAAAGTGCCAGTGTTCATTGCTGTAACAGTAGTAGGACAATCTGCAAAAAACTCCAGCAGTCCTGGGTGTCAGAGAAACAGCGAGTTCATGATTCTGTATGTTATGCATTTATGTCTGTATGTCATGGACTTGTGCAACAGGAGGTTCCTTGAGAGGGAAGGAGGGGGGGCACCTGAGCCCAGATCTTTATGTATTTTAAGTAGTTATTGAACAAAGGACAGAAACAGTTGTTGGCAAAGGAGCCAGAGCACAGAACTCCTGTTCACCAAACCAGTCCCATAATACTTGGGTTACAGAACCCCTCTTGCTTCCTTTTTTTTGGCCAAGTAAGTCTTCAACCCTCTTCTCTGGGGTGGCACAGATTCAATGGGAAAGTGACAGCATCTCTTTTTTCTCTTTAATGGCTGGAACTTGCTGCATCATTGCTTTGTCCATCTAGTTATTATCCCTGCTGGTTCATAAGAGCCTGTGCCAACTTCTGCTTCTACTAGCGCCAGCCTCAGGCTGGGGAATGCTTGTTTTCCTCTGCTGGATGTGCTACTCATTCATCTGTCCTACACAGGATTTTAATTTAGTTTATTCTAAAAGGGATAAAAGAAGCTTGTAAACATAAAAGAAAACTGTTCTCAGCATAGTTCCAATGTAAGCACGACCTGGAAGGGCTTGAACTCCTGTTAACATACCTACCTAATAATATGCCTTGGTGAGTCTCAAGGTTTCAGAAATTGAATAGGTATCCAAAACTTTGAACAGTCAAATCATTAACTTCTAAGGCTTGTGGCTGGCTAATGTGCTTTTCTTGTGTTTAGCCTTGGGAGTATAATGTGACATCTTTTACAAAGTCTGGTCAGTGCTAGTTTATTGTTGAGCATAAAGCAGATTCCCATTTTAGAGTTATTTCTGGTTACATTATCTTACTGTTATCGTCATTGTTGTTGACAGACTTGTGTATACAGACTTACAAGGATACCACCATTCTTGGGAGCATCTTTTTTCAGTTTTACACAAGCATTAAGAAAGAAAGGTTTTGATCAAAAAACAGTTCTCTCCAACTAATCATAGAATCATAGAATGGTTTGGGTTGGAAGGGACCTTAAAGATCATCTAGTTCCAACCCCCCTGCCATCAGCAGGGACACCTTCCACTAGACCAGGTTGCTCAAAGCCTCATCCAACCTGGCCTTGAACACTTCCAGGGAGGGGACATCCACAACTTCTCTGGGCAACCTGTTCCAGTGTCTGACCACCCTTACAGTGAAGAACTTCTTCCTAATATCTAATCTAAACCTACCCTCTTTCAGCTTAAAGCCATTTCCCCCTGTTCTATCATTAACTGCCCTTACAAAAAGTCTCTCCCCAGATTTCTTGTAGGCCCCTTCAGGTACTGGAAGGCCGCTATAAGATCTCCCTGGAGCCTTCTCTTCTCCAGGCTGAACAGCCCCAACTCTCTCAGCCTGTCCTCATAGGAGAGGTGCTCCAGCCCTCGGATCATCCTCGTGGCCTCCTCTGGACTTGTTCTAATAGGTCCATGTCTTTCTTGTGTTGGGGGCTCCAAAACTGGACACAGTACTCCAGGTGGGGCCTTAGGAGAGCAGAGTAGAGGGGGAGAAGACATGAAGCTCTCCTGGCTATGGGAAGTTAGATAGCAGCACAGTAATGTGAGCAGGAGAGAATCCGATCTCCTGAGGGGCATGAATTAAGAGATTTGCTAATGGCATAGATAAGTGAATTAGGGATGAGATTATACATCTAATGATCTGCTTTTTACTCAGGGTAATGCAGCTCTGAGTTCATTGGGGAACAAAGACATAATTGCTTGTTAAATTGAGAAGTGTGTAGTAGGAGTCCCAGGATTGTTTTAGTTGAGACTTTTGACAGGAGGCAGGTTAGAGTAATCACACAAAGTTTATGCTTTTATGCTTTTATATTTAACATTGCAGTGATGCAAATGTAAAAATTTAGCCAAGAGCCTATGCCTAGCTTAAAATATGACTGTGTAAAGTAAAAATCTAGGTACAAAAGAAAACGTGTAAGTGGCAGTTCTCTCTTTTTCTAGGGTGGTACCTTCAACATCTGTTGGTCATCACATCCTGTGAGGCAGAGGAATATGTGAATGTGAAAGGGGTAAACGATGGTTCCCTAGTCTGCTTGTTTACTTGCTTTATTCTTTAAGAGTAAGGAGACTTAATTTTCAGGTAAACGATGGTTCCCTAGTCTGCTTGTTTACAAGCTTGCTTTATTCTTTAAGAGTAAGGAGCCTTAATTTTCAAGGGTGCTAATTCATGTCATTTTTGTTTCCACTGTACACACTCATAAAAATTCTGGTAGTATTTACTACTGTGTTCAGCAGTGTGAGCTGGATGAAAGAACAGGTGTCTGCTGCTGTCTGAACCAATACCCTCTGCTTTGCTGGCTCTTTGACTCCTTAGTTAACACTTTGACTGGGAAGTTGAAGAGGAGAAACAAACTTGAAGGCAGAAGTAACAGTCTTCATGAAATTAAACAATTTATCTAGAAGAGTTTTGACAAGCTTTTGGGTCATCTGAAGGAGAGCTTGTGTACCTGAAATTTAGTTTGTTTTTCACAACAATATAACTTGATCTAATAAAACCACTACTTCTCCCCACAAATCATGCCTCACTTTACCCTTGGTTCATCACTGCTCTGACAATAATCCTGTAACAATTTAGCAGTATTTTCTCTCTACTCTAGAGTAGTCTGTGCTGCTCTGTTACCTTGGTTTTATTCTTTAAAGAAGTAAACAGATTTTTAAGTAAGTTTTTAGGTATTTCAGTATAAAACCCATAAATAGATCTATCAACAGTTTCTTATTCATGTTCCTGTAACACGCCCTTAATAAGCTAAATATTTGCACTTGTTATCCCTCTGTCAGTTGAAAATTACAGTTTTTTAGCCAGAAAATTATTTGACTTATAATTGTCACAAAATAATCACTGAAGATGAATCCTTAATTCATGGATTGCTAAGTGTCTGACAGTCAATGTTGTCCGTAATTATTTTTAACAGTGTGAATGTTTTGGGTTGGGAACGACAAGGTGAAGTTATTCATTATGCTGAAAGGCAAAGACGTTTTTCATACTTGGAACTGAGAAATTTTGCCTGGTAAAAAACACAGATTTTTTTGATATTGCTCAGGTTGGATTTTAAGAACTTCATCAGTGATGTGAAGTCCAACACTATGGGTGCTTTTCTTCATCCTGAGACTTGCCATGCTCTTCTTCATCTTTTGACTCACAACAGAACAAAGGAGGCACCCTATATAGTCTCCTGGGCTACCTTTTATGATCATTAAAAATATCCCAATATGAGAGAAAACATTATTTTATTTTATTTTATATTCTTTCCCATAGAGTTTTCAAGTATTTGACTTAGAGGATCTTTAATTCCCAAAAAGATTGCATTGTAACATAGCCTATTATGCCATCTTTTTCTTAATTTATCTCTCATCATCACAGAATAAGTGAGATTCCTGAGGAGGGTTTTAAAGGAAGAAGCCTTTTTGTTTGGACAAATAAACATTGCTTCTGGCAAAATATTCTTGCTGGATTTTCTCACATCTCATTGCAGATTTTTAACCCGCTCATTCTGAGGGCTTACTTATTTGCATGTTGTTACTAATTTCTCTTACCCAAGGGCTTTTAGCCGTAATTCCCTCTAAAATGAGTTTGAAGTCCTCTTTGATGAATCAGCAACTGGATGTCTAGTATGCTTTGTTCCATGTTTCTCAGATGGACCCCACCTCTTTTTAGTTTTATTACTTTGTAAAACTGATCTACGATGAAGAAAATGATACCTTTTTGTCTATACTATTTGTGGAACCCCTAATTCATTCCCAGTATTGCTGTATGTCCTGCTCCTTATTGCCATGACTATGCAGTTTCTGCGAGTTCTTAAATAAAGGTTGCTTTAGTATCTCTGACCTGTATTGTAGTTTGTAGGATAGATCATATATGACCATATCTGGTTTAGGACCTGGAGAAGATGCCTCCTTGCTAGAGCTCAGGAGTGAGGGTTGAGAGACAGGATTTTATTCCTCACAGCATGACCTTAGGTGAATGAATTTGTTAGTGCATGCCTCAGTTTACCCAGATGGATGTTCTTTGGAAAGCATTGTGGATGAAAAGTACTATGTAAGTATTTGATGAGATGAAAAATTCATTAAGTATTATTATGGTTTCATACATAATGGCCTAAGCTGAGATATATTTTAGATAACAGCTTCAGAGTCAGCTATAGCTCTTCTGGATTTGAATGAGAATTTATAATTTCAAATATCAAATGAAGTTCATTCATCTGTCTGTAACTTACATTAATGTGCCCAAAGGCAACATCTGGCCTTTTCCTTTCGGCTAAGCTGGAAATAGTAGGGAAAATTTCTGTTACAGTGGCATTAAGAACTTAATTGCTTTAAAGCTATATTACCACAAAAGATGATCTACTGCTGGCCTACAGTTAGATTTGTGCATTATGGTGAATCTGAAAATAAAAGTCCAACTTTGGAGAATGACTTTTATTCCATCTGTTTAATAATACAGAATTGAAGTGCTACTGCAGGATAACCATTTTACTTGCCTGAACGAATAGCTATTCAATAATGAGCTTGTTTATTAAGAATTCAATTCCAGAACATAATCCAGAATTTCCCCTTCCCTCATGAAATGAAATTTCACTATTTTCTTCCTAGTTTTAATTTCCTCTACAAAAAAAAAAAAAAATCTTATTAAAAGTAAGATTTTAAAAATTATATGTGTTAACCATATTCTTTGTAGTGAAATTCCTTTTTAGGGTGAACCTGGAACTTTCTTGTTTTCACACAGTCTGACTGTCTTTACTCTACCAACAGTGTTTTCTTTGACATTTATTTGTAGGAGACTCCAGTCTGAAAGTAAAATATATGCTGCTCCTCTTTTAGAC
Source organism: Antrostomus carolinensis (assembly GCF_000700745.2). Taxonomy (NCBI): domain Eukaryota; kingdom Metazoa; phylum Chordata; class Aves; order Caprimulgiformes; family Caprimulgidae; genus Antrostomus; species Antrostomus carolinensis. The sequence goes on along the minus strand of NW_010319664.1, from coordinate 1,264 downwards.
GCTGTTTTTTTTAGTCACCTGGAGACGGGCAATATCATAATGCCACATTCTTCTGAATGTCCCTTTGATTTCAGTTGCAACCTCTAAGCTATATATTTTGACTTCAGATTACTTCCCACAGACAAGGAGACTGGAATCTCATTCTGGCTTAATTGAAATAAAAGTGCCAGGGGAACTGTGAAAAGGCATTTCCTAGATGTAAAATCCTAGCCTTGTTGAATCCAAATACTGGATAAACCTCCTCCACAGTTGCCTCGGTCCACTTCTGGTGTAATCATCATTAAATACAGTGTCTATACTCAATGTCTTCCACATGCAACCAATGGGGATTCTGCCATTGTAAAGTTCCCCTGACCCCTCCATTTTGAGCTTAGAAGGCTGAGAACTATTCATCTCAGACTGGACACATTTCGCATGTTAGGATCTGATGGTTGGCTACAAGTACTCCCTTGGACATGGTAAAGCCTTTTTAGAGGGTGTGGTGGTTTAACCCACAGGTGGGGCAATGTGGTCCTACACTCACTCCCCCCACCTGGTGAGATGGGATGGGAGTCACAACAAAGGGGCACGGGATTAGGAATGAAGGACAGGGACATCTCAGTCACCAGTTATGGTCACGGGCAAAACAGACTCAACTTGGGGAAGAAAAATAAATTTAATTTGTTACCATTCATCTGTGTAGCACAATAAGACATAAAAACCTCATCTTACAACACCTTCCCCCACCCCTCCCTTCTTCCTGGGCTTGAATTATTTTGCTCCCAATTTCTCTACCTTCCCCCCTCTCCGGCGGCACAGGGGACAGTCAAAGGGGGTTCAGTCAGTTCACCTCTGCTGCTCTTCCTGGCATGAAAGTCCAGGAGCAAAGTGTTTCAACATAGGCTTCCCATGAAGTCACGGACCAATTTAGGCACAGTTCCTGGCTCCAGCATGAGGACATCCACGGGCTGCAGATCGGCCTCTGGTCCAGCACACCTCCTTACCCCCCTTCTCTGGGGGTCCACCCCTGCTCTGGCATTGAGTGACTCTGGGGTCTCGATTCAGTCACAATTGCCCTCAGGCTCAAACTTTCTGCTCCAATGTGGAGTCCTCCATGGTCTACATGTGGGGTATCTGCTCCACCATTGAACCTCCATGGGCTGCAGGGACCTCATTTAACCTTCTCCTACTCCATGCAGTTGAACTGGGTGTCTGAGGTTCTCTGTCCTCCCCCTCTTCCTCCTTCCTCTGGGTAGCGAAGCTCTCTCTTTGTTTAGGCCAATGG
>NW_010319663.1:97999-102614 GCF_000700745.2 Antrostomus carolinensis | reverse complement strand
CCGCGTCCTCCCCGAAACCGCTTCCCCTCCGCCAGTGGCAAAGTAAAAGTGCTGCGCCGGAGGATGCGGCCGTTGTTGCTGGATGGATGGAGGGAGTCGGGCACTTTCGGCATCATGGAGGTGGGGAGGAGAGAGGGGCCGACGCTGGAGGGTTCGTCCCCGTGGGGAAGGCGCCCTCGGGGGCGGCCGTTTTTACGGCCAGAAGTGACAGGGCACCTTGCGGCCACCACGGAATGACTGCAACTTTCTCCTGTCCTCCATCACGCCTTAGATGATAATATTTTTCTCCTCCCTCCCCTGCTCCTCCCCTCTTGTGTTACACCGACAGCGACAGCAGGGTGTTGTGGGTGTTTGCAGGGAATATCTGTATGAAGGTTATGAGCAAACAAGTCCCTTCGCTGTTCCCTTTCGGGTATTGTCTGGTTTTCCTCCTTGCGTTGAAATGTATTACCACAAGATGTAGCAGTTATACAGCTAGTGAATTGGTCGGTGCTTTTAGCTACAATAACTACTTGCTGAACGCCAGTTAGCGGCAGAGGAGAACTTTTATACACGGATTCTTGCATACCGAGCAGTTGTATAATTTTACTTGATTTGCCCCAGTTTATTGAATGTCATGTAGCGTTTCTTGTAGTGTCTGCAGAACGTCATCACCCAAGCAGGAAACTTGCTAACTTAAAATAGATATAATAATGAAAATGGGGAGTCTTTGTTTTTCAAGTCTTCCTGTAGCTGCTCACTTCTTTTGTGTTTTTTTGTTATTTGGTTGTTTTGGGGTTTTTTTTTGTTGATAAGCGATGTAAGGACGTGGTAACAGGGATCTGACATACTGAAAACGTGTAACGCAGTCTGTGTTTCTCCATTTTCCGCACCAGTAGTTGTCAGACTTGTATCACTCTGTCACTTTTGCACACGTTGCTGCAGGTAGATTGACACGAAATGCTCTAGAAAATGCCTGGGAAGGAATTACAGTATATGTTAAAGATGCTGAGTAAAGTGGCAGGCATTTTGTGCTCATCTTGTCTGGGAAACCGCAGCTCTTAGAAAAACAACAGCCACTGGCCAAATACGTAGTTTAAGTTTATTGAGAGTAGGTTTCTTCAGTGTTGCAACACTTGTTGTGAAAATGCATGCATATAATATTAACACCGAGTGTATATGTGAGGTATTTTTGGACATACTTCAGATACCCAGCATATAAGCCTGAAATGATTACGACAGCACAACTTAGATACCTATTTATTTTAAAGAAAAATGGTGTTTCCTGTGTGCTTCTGTTTCGGTAAGGGAAAACATTTTTGTGAAATTAATTTTTAACACGATGATGATGATGCTTTTTACTTTTTTCTTTCTTACAACTCATGCTGTTGGATTTTTCTGGGTACTGTATTTTACATCCTCTAATACAGATTCAGGGGTTACAGAGTAATCAAAACCCTGGCATGTGCTTGGAGCTGTAATGGACTGTATTTGCACGGTGTTCCTGGGTCGTGATAATTGTGTGTCCTCACTAGGTAGTTCTGTTTGAAAATCAGCATAAGCTGCTAGCCGTGCTTGGGTTTGTATTTTGTGTTTGTGCTTGTGGGATGTTATCAGCACACCTTACTTTACGTACATACATTTTACAATGAAGTATCTTGCCTGGAAGCAATAGGCCCTGAAATATAAACATGTCAGTATGTTTATAGATATTGGCTTATATATGTGAAAGAATTATGTCAGATCAGACTAATAAGCATGCAGTATTTGCAGTGCAGTGTATTTACAGGAGTTTGTGCTCCCATTGATTCTGAACTTGTGATACCTTGTGATGTTCACAGAGGTTCTGAGCTTTGGAGCAATGCGTGAGGCTGCTGGCCCACACTGGATCAGAGCTACGTTGCTGCTAACGCCTGCGCTGATTTTGAGTGGGTGACATTTCTGGATACAGTGCATTTGGTGCTTGGGCCGAGCTTGTGGCCTGGCCTGGCCATCTGATGAGAGGATTCGAATCCCTTTGGGATTCTGTGACAGTTACGCCCATGTTGCCTTGGGATGCGCAGGCCTTTACTGAGTGCCCCACGTGTGTCGTGGTTTATCCGACCTTACCTGTGATCCACTGTGAAAGTTTGGCATGAGCCCACGTCTCTCATGTGGGCTTTTAAAGGTTCTGATTTATGAAGAACAGAAACCTCCAGCACCACGATTTAGGAAGACCTAAAAATATCCTCTGAAGCTCTAATATGGAGAAAGCAAAAAGAAAAGCTCTGGCATGTGTAACTATGACACAAAGTTATTTAAAAAAAAATGCTATGCCTTATCATTTACTTGGGAAATACAGGTGAAATTAAGGAAAATAATAATTTTTGAAATGCACTACCACATTGCAGCAACATTTTTCATTGGATGCTGTCTTCCATATCTTGATTTACAGGACCATTATAACTTAGCTGTATAGATTTGAATTTAAGTTTTAAGATTTTAAAATTAAAGGACTGGGGTGGACTTGAATACAATTACATCTGTACACTTTATTGTACCAGAACTGTCTCTTGTTTGCCTTTCAGTATAGCTTGTACATATCTGTAGTTCTGTCAGTTCTTTCATATGACAATAACTTCTGTGTGGGATATGTGGTCACTTATTCAAGAGCCTTGCAGTAGATGCTATCAGGAATTTAGGAGGACTTTTGCAGTATTATTTTACATACAGTGTGTGATTGTGTGGCTAAATCATTTGCCACAGCTCACATAATTGAAACCACGCAACTTCATGTTTAAAGTTTCTTGACTTTTGACCACGTTATGCCTGTAACTAAAAAGACCAAAGCGCGTAGCTGGGAAGTACTGTTTTGTAAATGGGGGATGTTCAGACCATGGCTGACAGAAGAGATTTTGGGAGTTACATATGAGTGTCTTGGAACAGCTTCTCTTTTGAGGTTGTGGCCAGTGCCACAGTGTCTGGTAGTCAAGCATGGTGCTTTGCAAGTTATTTTTTTGTGTCTCCTGTTGGCTTTGAACACTTTACTAAAAGCAAAGTGGAATGTCAAATAGAACGTTGGATTACCATGACAGGAATGTGAATTTCAGTTTTCAAATTTGACCCCAAATTAACATATAATGACAAAATTGTAAATAATCTCATGACATGTATTTGACACTCTGAAGAACTAATGTTGTAGGTGTAGCAGATTTTGTTGGTGACTTTTTTTTCTTAAAAGATAAACATATATTATGTGTATTTATTGTTACCTAATATATGATTGTAGTTATCTGAATATACAGGTACAGTTTATTTCCTCCTTAAGTTTCCAGTTTAGAATGTTTCTAGATACCGAGTTGTGTCATGTATGCTACATATGGTATGTTAGTCCATGAACATGAGAGCTACCTCATCTCATTAGAACTTTCAGGATTGTTTTTTTCTGTTGTTTGTCTGTAGTATAAAAACTCAGCTGCTTTATTTGCTTAACCAGGAAGTCCTCAGTAAGTTTGTTGGTTTTTATCATTCAGCTGTAGGTTGAGAATTTTACGGGTTTGTCCAGTTTTATGTGTGAGCAGAGAAGAATGGGAACGCTTTATGTTTAAAGGTGATAGTATATTCTTACTTAGGATGAGCACAGCAATCATAAAAGATTATTTAGGCTGGCTGTGGCGTGAGCAGGTGTTGTGTAAGAGTTTATGTTGTTCGGATATGCACAGATTCTAGCTTGTGATATTATTGCTGGTTCTGTTGCAGGTGTGTTTCTCACAGTGAACTGATGCTTATTACAGATTCTTACGAGGTTTTATAGTAGGCCCAAATGAGAAATGGGAAAAGATGACCCTTTTTTTTTATTATGGGCCCTTGTTTGAATCTGGTTTTCTAAAGGCAAGTGCTGCAGAGAATAGAACAAATTAGTACTTAGGTGATTGTTTTGTTTTAATTCTGTTTTAACTTGCCTAGAATGGAATTTGCCATTAACCTATTCCATTTTAAATGGAGAGCGAATCAATATCTTTAAGGACAGGCTGTATTTATTTATTATTACCACCATTCAAATAAAAAGCCTTCTGTTTCTCTCATTCTTTTCTTCCCTATACATTTTGTTGTTGTTTGCCTTTTCTTTCAGCAAGTAAATTTTTTTTCTTCAGCAAGCTGAAGTAAACTTGCTTCTTTGTAATAACTCTGGTTGGCAATTAGTCTTGACATTTCTTTGGATTTTCTTAGAGCCTGGTAATCCTAAATGATTGCAAAATACTGTTGGGAGTCCTGGGAAAAGCTATTGCATACATGTGCATCATAGTCAAAGTTAAGTTTATAGAATTTTGCTACCTGAAGAATGGACATTATGGAGACATGACAGGCTCAAATAATCCTTTATGCTTTCTGTGAAGTAGTCCTTGCTCCCAATCCAGATTACCCCTGTGCTAAATTTCTTGCCCCCATACTGATTTTTTTACACAAGAAAATGTTGAAGTTAGTAAATTGTGTTTAAACAGTAGAGTATTTCCTGGACTGTAGCTCTCCTAAAACATAAAAGCACACAAGGAGGGGAAGAAAAGCTTAGGTTTTGTGAACTTTATGGACTTCTTTCTGTTTGGCTTGATTTGTTTCAATGAGGAAAAGGGAAATTTGGTTTGCTGAATTGCCCTGA
>NW_010319663.1:85742-97965 GCF_000700745.2 Antrostomus carolinensis | reverse complement strand
GAGCGGTCAGGGTTTCTGTTGAGAGTGCTGGTACTCCAGCTGTGGTTGCTGGAGAGTGATTAAACAGAAACTGTCCACTGTAACATAACCCAGTTTCTCAGGTGGGCTTGCAAGTGGAAAACTTCTAATTGTTGCTGAAGACAACACGGGACAAGTACTGCACTTTCATGTTCAGTACTTAAGGATTGAGTTCGGTAGCAGTAGAGAAGGGTTAATGAGCGTCAGAAGATACTTCGGATCCTACGTTTCCCTTCATCTTGACTCCATCCTTAATGCGATGCTCTGTTTGGGACAGAAACTAAGGGTCTGCTTCCTTCTCAGGCACCTTCTCTCCAGAGGTCTTACTGCTTTCTTTCATTCCTGAGCAGAGCGCTGGGATATGCCAGCAGAAAAATCCTGGCAGTCGGCCTTTCCCTGGGGAGGATGTGGTAGGTGGCAGGAACATGAATGCTTGTAAGCTTTAATCGGCCTCAGTCAAACGTAGTCGCAGAAGAGGGGAGCAGGAGGCCTTAAGTGAGGTTGGACATGCTGAAGATTGGCAGGAGAAGGCTGGGGTGTGAGAGCCTTTGGGGCTGGGTCTGCACTGGAGGGATTGACTGAAATCAGAGTGATTATATTACTAATTTTAATCATGACTTAAATCAGTGAGCAGGAAATCCTGATTAAATAATTGTTTTTAATTTTATTTTGCATTTGTGCTTAATTATTTTTCCTAAAGAAAAGTTGATTTTAATTGGTCTAATTTGATCATGCCTCTTGCTAGGCAGGAGGGTACACATCTATATGCATTTATTTAAGTAGTTATGCAGCTTAGATTCTTAATGTTTAAGAAACAGAATTCCCCATGCTTTAGACAGCTTTTAGATAACTTTATTAGCTAAATAAAATGTATCCTAATTGTGCTAGATACATAAGAAGAAGCAAATATATCCAAATATATTCTGCATTTAAACCAGATTAAGTAGAATTGTCTGTAGTTTGTGAAATTAGTCAGTTATTTCTGGTCTCCGCGCCTTGTGAGATTCAGAGTTAATAGATCAAATCCAGTCACTGTTCTTTCTGGTTCATCATTTGAAAAAGAAAGGCAGGCTTTCCTGCTTTCTGAGTTGTCTGTTGCTCTTTAGCAGTTCAGAGTGAACCAACTGTTGAAGTGGTTGAACAAACGAAAATGGCAAAAGCAGTTGCTGGGGAAAGCCGGTCGAACGCTTCAGGGCTCCGATTCCGGCGGCTTGGTGGCAGCTTCCAGTGATGTGATGGTTTGGCTGCCAGCAGGGCATTAAAGTTTATATCATTCAAATGTATTTTTCCCTTGTATGAATTCAATAGATCATAAACTTTAAACCTCACCATAGATTCTTATTGCTCCAGATTTAACTTAAATGTTTAATGCTGGAGCATGTTTTTAAAATATGCAAATAAGAAAAAATATCCACCTGTGCTCAAAAGGCCTTTTTAGCTTTAGCTGGAGAGGCTCTGAGGCCGACAGGTGTCCTCCAAGGATTTAGAAGGAAAGCTAGGGGTGATGATTACACAACTGTGATGGGAATCTGGTTGCCTTGGAATGGGAAACAATTTACTGGAGCTTTTACGTGAAACTGAACATCACGGAGAAGGTTGATATTCCCTGAGACTGCCTCTGCTTGCTGAGTGGTGGCTGCAGGAGCATTAAGCAATGTTTCTTACCTCATCATATCTGCACAGTTTTAAGTGGGTGGAAACTTAAAGGCCAAAGTGCTTTCTTTATAATGTCCATAAGAACAAAGCACTCTACACTTCAGATTTTAAGAGATGAGGATGGTAGTAAGAAACTCTATAGTGCCTTTTACAGGAAGTGAAGCCTGACTGTAATTGCTTGGAGATTGGCAAGTACTGGATTCCCGTTCTTTGGACTTCTAACACAGCTATACCTGTAAGAGAAAAGACAGGAAAATAATATTTTTTAAGGAATAACAGGAAATATTGATGCTTTTAGAAAAATCCATTGTATGATGTCACATATACCCAACCTTTTAGATATTTGATTAATTTTATGACTGTACCTTGAGCTTTAATCATATAGATGCTTTAAGCACTGTGTCCTGCAGCTGTAGCCTCTGGTGGATTGTGGTGGTGGTTTTTTTTGGTGTTTTTTTTTTTTTTAGGTAATAGAACCTCTGAATTATGTGCATAAGTGCAACAAACTGGAAAGTAATGTTAAATATACAAATAAATATTTAAGTTGCCCTTCATAACTCCTGTAGGTCTGAAAGAAAGTAATTTTGATCCTGGTCTTCACTCTACAAATCTTTGATGCCCTTGTGATCACGCAGCTTTAACAGCAGAGAGGTTTTCCATTTCTCATCTTCACCACTGAACTCTTGGAGCTCTTGATTCTATGGAGACAAACTCAGATGATGCTACAAGTAGGATTTCTAATACTTCTTTCTTTCACTGCTGTGGCTTAGGCTAATCAGACCTGTACACTGCATAGCTGTTTTTCTTAAGTATTGTTTTTTTCTAGTTAATGCTGCATTCTTAGATGTTCTACAGTTTTGTCCTGAATTTTGCAGTTGTGCTTCAAGCACTTCAGCCAGTGTAGTTTTGTTTTTGTTTTGGGGGGGTGGGGGTTTGTGCCCTAATACTCTCTTTCTAGCTATTTGGGTCCTCAGGGAGGTTGCTGTCTTTGCTATTTCTTAGCTTATTCCTAATAAAAGTGATGAGAGAAGTAGTGTCCTTTGACAAGTTGATATTTTCATTATAAAGCAGTTGAAAATAAAATCCACACATAATATTATAATGAAATAAGTAATAATATTTTCTTTAACATCAGTAGAAACATGTATTTTTAAATTAATATACCCAGAATTATAATAAAAAATGTTTGTTAGGACAAATTTTTTTTGGTTGACACTGGTGACTTACTGCAAGCTTAATATTTTTCTAAGTGATATTGTTGTAAAGTCCAGCTGTACTTGCACATACAAGATTGTAATGAAACCATTTCTCTTAATAAACGTGTTGTCTGTATGGTTAAAAATAGAGTAACTTTCAAATAACTTTTTTTTTTAATCTTTTACAAACATTATGTCAATTTATATAGGAAAACATTTTGCAGGAGGTCTTAATTTATTTGCAAATTCATTTGATGGATAATGATCTGTTTTTAACAGTTCTGGTAAAAGTTTTATTAAAAGAGGTACCAGAAGTTTTGAAACTTTTCAAAAGAAAAATCCTTTGTTTTATTTTTTCATAATGTTTCTCTTAACTGTCTTGTTGCCTTCCTTTTAAATAAGAGCTCTTATCTGAAGAGGATTGGCAGAAATATTTGATGACAACTAAGCTTGCACTTGCTGCCCTTTGAACTAGAATTTATAGCATGTAGAAAATGATCATGCTTTGTCTTAGTTCAGATCTGGTATTTAGAAGATACTGTGTTCCCCATCGTGTACAGTCCGTTAAAGGAACACGTATTTCAAGCTTCCTCGTTATGTTCAGCTTTGTGAGCACATTGTGTATGGTGCACATTCTTCCGGATAAGTTTTTATTCAAATAATCACATTAAAATGCCACATATATTAATGTTATTAACAGCTTATTTATAATATCTTGATTTCTGTAGTGACTGATAAGTTTTAAGATCACCCTCAAAGACCATAATATCATAACTTGGGTTTTCTGATCATCCAGTCCCTTCTGGCTTCTTCAAGGTTTTTTCTGATTATTTTTTTCAGGACAGAATCCCTTCTGTGTGCTTTATTATTGCTAAAGTAGATCCAGGAACATGTTCTGCTTCCATGTCTCAGCTCTTTTGCCCCATGTACTCCCTTGACCAGCCAGGTGAGAGAAATGGTGGTGGTCGAGGTGGTGTGATTATTAGGTAGTTTTTCTGTTGTAGTTGTGATGGTGGTGATTATAGATTCTTAAGGGTAGGTTTATTGGTATTAGTCACTAGGTTTTTGTTTGGTTTTCATGTCTTTTGCAAGTTGGTTACTCCTTGAGCTGGCTGCTGTTTGGGAGTGGTTGCTGTGTCTTTGATACATGTCTTAGAAACTTTTTTTTGATTTAGTGTTGCATTTCAGTTTCAGTAGTTCTGTTCGCAGTACTGAGCTATAGTAAAAGGCTATCTTGCAAGTTTTCTACAAGCTTTAATTTCGACTAAAGTGGAGTAATTCTTGTTTCAGTACTTTTGTATTTGGTGTTATGAAGGGCTGTTATGAGGAGTGGGATTTTTGTATTGTAAAGTTACAATAGGGTACAAATAGAAGTAATTCCTGAAGATGCAGGTTTAAAATTTTTAAATGAGTTACAAAAAGCACTTTTTGCTGTGCATGTTATTGCCTCAGTATGTGGTTACTTTTTGTGAAGTTCATTGCCTGTTTAATTTTACCTCTACTTACGTAACCAGATTGCATATTACCTCTTTCTAATGAAATTGCATTATTAAATGATTGTGATACTAGTAATGCCTAAGAGGGTGACACCAGTGTTCAGACTATGAATGGCAAATATCATGGTCTTTGCTTCCTTGTTAGATGGTATTTTGTATTCTGCATCCATAGATTTTTTTTTTCAATCCCTTGCTTAATACATGTTGTCAGGTCCAAAATGTCCAAGTGGTTAGTATTAAGGAAGAGGCAATTTTATATATCATGCATGCATACACTTCTAGATACACACAAAATGCATGTGTGAAGTCTTGATGAGCTGTCTGTTTAGTCATTAGGAATACTAATGTTGTTGTTAGGCCCCCCCACCCCCCAGCAGTCTCGTAAACAAGCCAAGCTTACACAAAAACTTCAGCTGCTTTTTGATAAAAATGTTCTGAATTCCTGTTGTCTGTTGTGACATACTTCTTAAAAACTTGTTTCATTTTTTTAAATACATCATTTTGTTAAACCTGCTCATGAGTATTGCAGGTGATACAAAATTGGGCTGCCAGATTAATCATACTAGTTTTGCCATATCTTGAGTTTTAGCTTTATATATTGCTGTTGGCTTTTAAACAGAAGAATGGAAACATGTAAAGTTCACAAAAAACAGAGTCTGGTTGTGTATTAGAGTATATATTAATATTATATTTCTTGTATTTTTCTCCTCATTTGTTGTCCTTGCAACATGTGTCTTAATTTGGTAATGAAATATTGATGCTATGACAGCGAAATAATTTCTAGTAAATGACCTTAATAGTGATTTCTTTTTTTCCCCTGTGTCGTGTGATTGAAAGTTGACCTGATTTGTTCTCCTGGCTAAATCGCAACGTGCTGTTCTCTCCGAGCCTTTCACTTGTTTTTCTCTACTAGAGAAGTGCAAACAACAGGCACCAGTCTCTGCCAGCGTTTGACACCACCTTCCTGCTGTTTTCCTTAAATCTCTCTTTTACTTCAAGTTTGTTTGTACAAAAAAGAGAAAGAACCTGCTATTTTTACTCTTTTTTGTTGATGTTCTTGTGGCTTTAAAATCCCATCTTTTCAAGGGAAATGAGTGATGAGGCAGCAGTAGCAGTGGTTCTCAGCAGTTGCAGATTTTGGTGGTGCTCCACCTTCCCTATGGCTCTCTGGGTGGGGTGTACGCTCTCTCCTAGACCAAGTCCCTTGGCCTGCCTCGTCCCACTGCTAGTTTCCCTTCCTGACTGGTGCTGGGCCACAAGGGTGACCGCCAGTCTTGTCCTGCTCCTCTGCTTCCCCTGTGCTTCTCTAAACAGTCATTTTCCTCCTCAAACTGCAGTATCCCCCCTCAGCTTTCATTTGTGTGTGCTGTTGTTTTGCTGGAGGGAGAGTTGTCTTTGATAAAGGGAGCAGGTTGATGTGGTAGAAGCAGGAACCTTCTGGCTGTTCAAGCGTTGACTGCCTATGCTCAATGGGAGGTGCCCTCGGTGACATGGTTTTGCAAGGACATAGCTGGGAGTCTCCCCTCTCCTGTCCCGCAGCAATGTCACCGTGTGGGAGCTCTCCTGCTGCAGAGCCGGCAGCGATGGTGAGTGATTCATGAAGTTAGGAGTTCACAGCTTCACAGCTGCAGGTGCCTGAGTCAAGAAAGACTGGAGAGGAATGTTGGTTTATTTTGGGTGTCAAAATTCTACTTGACCACCAGTTACCCCTTGAGAAAAAGTGAAATCTAGTTTTAAGATTGTTGTGGATAAAGATCCAAATAATGTTTTTTGAGAAATAACAGATTTTGTTAGCATTTTTTCAGTCTTCAGTAATGGAAATTCCTTGTGTTTTTTAGGTTTTAGTCAAGACAGGTCATTAAAATTGCTTTTTGTTAAATCTATTGAGTTGTTGGATCCATTTGGTTTGTTGTAGGAATGTTCCAAAGATACTGAGCGGAAGAGTATTTCTGGCAAAATAAGACATTTTTAGTATGAGTTCTCTCATTTGGTAAATAGTCATGTTAGCAAACTAGCATGTTAGTACTTGCAAAACAGTATTTTGCTATGTGACAGCAGTAAATGAAAATAGTGAATTAGTGATTCAGGTAACTACCAAAAATAGGTGGTGTGACTAGCTGTTAGGGATGTAAAAGGGTTTCATCAGAGACTAAACTGATTTTTGCCTAACAGTTATACCAAAACCTGCGTGGTATACTCAGTCATTTGTGTTTGGTTTGCATGTGCCACCTCATATTTAGAAGTTTTTCTGTGTGCAGACAGTGTAATGTGGGCATATTACCTGTGGCAGTGGGAAACCTCCAGCTGCTGCCTCTGAGGGCACGGGCAGGGTGAGGAGACTTTTTCGTTGTTCCTGGGAACTGCTGTTGCCAAAACTTTCTCTTTCATGGTGTGTTTTTATTCAGTTGCTTTTACTAGTTCATAAATTTCAGTTGTCTTTCCCTCGCTGAGATAGCCCGCTAAAACAGCAGGCCTGGGTCTGCTGGGGAGGGAGTGTGGTGTGTGCAGCAGGACCCCTCACATCTGCAGACTTGTCAGGGTTTTGACCTTATCTCATTTGGACTGTCTGCCTTTTCTAACTGATAGAGGTAAGCCTGACTCAGTTCTGGATCCTCCAAGTCCACTATAGATTCACGGACAGATTTATTCAGTTTAAAAAAAATATTCCACTTGGTTAGCTTGGTGTTTAGGTACCTCCAAAGTTGGGAACAAGGAAGCAGTCATGTTAAATGTATGCCAGGGGAAGCACATCCCAATTTGTCAGCTGTTGGTAAGGTGTGCTGGTACCTCCTGGTAGCGCTGGCTTTTCTCTCTCTGTCAAATCAGCTACAGGAATCCTGCTTCAGCCATCCAAGGAATTTCATGGTCCCCCTTTGCCTCTGATGTGAGCTGTATAAAGGAAAGTCCAGCTTTATCTCCTGTCAGTTGGGGAAGAGAACTTGGATCACACTTGGTTTTGCTTGAATTACGGCTGCAGTGGTCCACAGAAGCCAATGTAGTGTCCTTATCCTTTAACTAAGAAGAAAAGTGGTTGGTATTGAAAAGCAACAAGTACTACGCAGCTGAGTGTTCTGGTGCTTCTACACAGTGGATGACTTTAATTGCACATAAGTATTTTTACTGGAGTCTTCAATTATATTTTGAAACAGATTCCCCCCCCCCCCCCCCCCCCCCCCCCCGCCCCCGGCTCCCCAATTTGAAGTATCAAAGACTGTACCCTTTCCTAATTTCTGGTTGCCCTCAGGGCTTTAACTGCATTTATGTTACAAAATTTTATTCACGTGATCAGATTTTGTTCCATGAAGTCTGTTCTTTGCTGAGCCTGCAGGATGGGCAGTCCTCAGGAAGGGACTGTGTTGAAAAGAATGAATCCCTTCTTTCTTTCTTCTAAAACTTGAATGAAAGTGATAGTGTAGCAGAAAAGAAAGACAGTTTAAAATTAGGCGATGAGCATTGGATAGGAGAAATGGCTGTAATGCAGATTTCTTTAATGATAATGCTGAGCAACACCAAAACTGAATTTTTGACAGATGATTACATAGGATGTTTCTTTGTGAACCAAGTGCTGAATTTTAAAAAATGTTCAGTACACAAAATTGCAACTGAATTTAATGTGTACTGTTGGTATCAACAGGCTTTGTACCTCTCCTGTAAGAAGAATGAGTATACAGTTTAAAATATTTTTTCCCCTTAGCCCTTAACTTGATTTTTCACTGATTGGTGTGTGATTTCATACAAGTCTCATTTTTTACCTATCTGTAGAATGGGAGCAATATTGCAAGGTTCAAGGAAAATGTAGATGTAGTCATTAACACGTCAGCTTTACGTGTGTGTAATTTATCTATGTAGAGCCATATTCTAAGAGGCTCCTCCCTACAAGGAACTTTGAGGAAATGACTTTCTTCCCCTATTCAGTGAAGCTTGGATTGTCTTGTCAGTTCAGAGGCTGCTGGTTGAGTTGTAAGTTTAAAAAAGAGAAAGAAAACCCACAAAAACCTGAGGCACAGTGTCTGGTTGCCTGGTTCTTTGAGCACCACCTGGCCTCAAGGCAGGGTGCCTACCAGAGAAAAATGGGGAGCCATCTCGCAGGTGGCATGGCCCTGCTCAGCCCAGGGGCAGGGTCCCTGCTGCATGAGCTGCCTGGTGGCTTCTCACGGAGCTTGTGATTCTGCAGTCTAAATCTCTTAATGTAAGTTTTTTTTTGTTTCAGTTTTTGGTACTTTCTGTGTTGTGTGTGCCATACAGGTATTTTGAAAGGAAGAAACTGACAGTGTTATTTGAGATTAATACCTTTTTTTCTTAAAATGGTGTAGTTCAAAATCCAAAATAGTTCATGAGTCTTGTGGTTACAGTTAGAGGTGAATTTACTGTCCCAGTTTAATCTTAGAGGTGTAATAAGCTTTTTTGAGTGTTTAATGTTAAACTGTGGTCTCTTACATAAGTATATGGGGGTTGAGGTTGTGGTGGATCACAGTGTTACAAGTGAAATAGATGAATATATTTGGAAAGACTTAGAATGTTTTCTCTAATGTCTTATTTGTAGCATGTAATGGTGAGAACAATGCAGGTTAAGAGTTACTATGTACTGTGATCAGCAGTTTGTTGTGTCCTGTGTGCTCCAGGGAGCAGAGCCCTTGCCTCGGCCTCGAGGGTCAACGGGCTGTCTGCGCTGGGGAGATTTTGCAGATCATGAGGGCAGCAGTAGGAGCTACAGAAGTAAGGAGATTAGGAAGTTCAGGGAATTAACAACTGAAACACACTCCTGTTGATACAAATACAGCTTTCAAATACCAAATGACTGGTATTATAACTCAGAAAAATAAGATACATTTATTCTGTGAAATTATTGGAGGTTTTTGAACTGCCTTTCTACCCTATAGATAACTTCCATAGAAATTTATTTGGGGAAAAGGTGCACAATTTACGTTTATTCCTTCACTGTTTACTTTTTCTGAGGAGTGAGAATGAGAAACAAAAACCCTGTGGGAAGGGGCATTGCTCGCTCTCTTCCTGCTCGGTAGGTGACCTCTGCTTTCGACTTCCTTTTCACTCCTTCCTTAGATAGCAGAAACTACTGTTTATTTTTGATACGTGCAAAAGGCCTGTGCCATTTTAAATTCTTGCAGAACAGCCATTTCGTGGACTGAAGCGTTTAGAGCTCCTGATTTGTTTCTTTATAACTGAATGCAGCAAATGAAATTTGCTGTACTTTCTGGTATTTCTCTAGGTAGATGTTTCTTATTCAGGATTGCTCCAGGCTTTGACTGCTTTTCAACATAGAAATAGATAGAGAGATGGACAGTAGTGAGCTTTTATTCAGTGTGATGCACTTTTTGAGAGTGTCACAAAACTGTTGTTATCTTTTGACCTGTTAGTCTGCATTGCCAGCAAGTCACCCATGAGCTTGCACTGTGCTTCTTCCTGTTCGCTGCCTCTTCCCCAAGGAGATAGGGAGCCTCTGGTTTTGCAGCAAATGAAGCTGAAATGGCCAAATTCTTCTTCCCTCTTTCTGTGTGGATGCCTTTTGCAGAGCTGTCTGAAAGCAGTAATTGCTGCAGATTCCTTTACAGAGAGATGAAAAGGGAGCTGGGAGAGATAGGTAGGCAGCATGTCACCTGCATGTGTGCAGCCCAGGCTGTATTAGTTTTTATCTCTCTTGACATAATGTTGTGTTCAAGGCAGATGTTTGCTACATAGGAAGACAGTCTTTTAGTGGTCCTGCCACAGATGTCTTTTGTAACTTTGACCTAGATGTTAGGTGCTTTCTGTAAAATATATACCTTATAGGGGGATTGTAAGCATAAACTTCTTGTCTGTGTATTGTATATTTGTTTATCGATTTTAGTACAGTGCGATACAGCAATGCTGATACTGCTCTATGGGACACTAACAAGTGCCATCATATTTTATTCTAGTCTTTCTTCTAACTTGGAACCATACAATCATAAAGCAATGCATTTAGTGTAGTTTTTCCTTAAACAGAACATTGTTCTTAACTCTGAAGAAAGAAAAGTTACTGCTTTTGACCTTAGAACTGTGTAATGAGTCTTCCCTTTCCTGGAGAAAGCTCCGTGGAACCTAGATGTGATTGTTTATGGCTTTACGGGAGACTTTAGAGAAGTTAGTATCACGCTTATTCGGGCACAGACTATAGTGGTCAGAGATGACAAGATACATCAGGAGGATGTATTAGTTGGCTACCCAGTTGCTGCCAAAATTGTCAGTTGTCTTGAATAAAACTGTATTAAAAGCACTTTAAATGGGTGCTTTGTATCTCTGATTATCTCTGTATCTCACTCTAACAGTTTGCTATTAAATGGTAATGGTGGTGTTGGTGGTGTTGAAAAGCCACTAGAATCCTTCTGCCAAATCAGAACCTGCTCTTTGATTGCCCTTGGCAGTTCAGAATAATCTAGAGATGAATTGCAAGTAAGTAATACAGGTTTTTAAAAAAGCAGGAAAATACAACACTTGGGATTATGTAGCTACAATTTTCAAAGGAATGGATACCATTCCTTGTAATGAACACGTTCAAGATATTACCCATCTAGCTTATATATGTTCAGAGCATTGACTTCTTTGTCAGTCTTGTTCTGCATATGGTGGTGTAGCCACCAACTCGGGAAATCTGTTTTTAGCAATTTTTTTTTATTATTCAAGCTCTTAGTTGTATGAGTTCAGAATAAGTCTTTTTAAGTAGGACATTTCCAGAAGATGCTGTTTTTCTGTGGAGTGCTTTTTGTAGTGGCTTTTCTGTTTGTTTTTTATAGGAGGGCTGTCAGGATGGGGAAGGATCTTGCAGTTTGGAATTTTGACACGGGAAGTACACTCTGATCTTACCTGACCCAGTACTGTTTTTAAGAGCCTAGAAAGGATTTCTGGACACAGAGAGCAATTTTGGATGTGGGGAATTCTTCCAAGAGGACTATTCTTCTGTTGGGTACAGCAGGTGCTTCTCCATGAACTGATCTGCTGAATTCAGTTTTTGTCTTGTTAAGGTGTGCAGAGAGAGGAGAACATACAGTGATACCAGTCATCAAAATGTAGCCTCCTTACTGCTGTTGAGAGGTGGCAATTCCAAGATAAATAACATTCAAGGTACTAGTAATATACTGCATGTTCTTTCAGTTGTCCTTTTCCCCTTCATTCATCATGCTTAACAATATTCAACAGACTCAGGAAGGACCTTGTTGTGGTTCTGCTGCTCGTAGCAGTATTTGCTGCGCTAACGCTTCCTGTACATGATGCACATGGAGTTGTATTAGAAGTTTGGGAAATTGATAGGTAGATGCCACATTGAATGTTCTATGCTATATCTTATCTTCTCTTTATTAATTATTCTATACTTGCCAACTCCTATTATTAATAGTGGAAAAATAGCAAAAATAATGACATAATAATTTCTGGGGGAAGGTGGGAAAAAATTGATCTGTAAAGACTCCCTTCAAGAAAAGCTAGCATAAAGAAAAGTCTGACTAAAACCCAAGCTGTTATAAGGGTTCACATGCCAAATAAAACTGAATGTTGACTCGTTTTCTGAATAGTGAACAGGACTGGAATGAGGCAGTGTGCCACTGTTTCAGTGAATGTTGCAAAAAAGCTCCAGTAGCTTTCAGACCCATCAGCACCATTAATTGTTAGACAGACTTCGGTCTTGAAAGCTGTCATAGACATGCACATTATCATTTTTTGGGTTTGGGATGTAATTTTTAAAGGTGCTTGGTCAGTTGGGTTTTTTCTTCCAAGTCTTTCTATTGCCTGCATGACTGTTTAGCTTCCTTAGGTACTGTGCTGCACCTCTAGCAGACTGTATTTACACCTGTGCAATAGGTTTGTTGTCTGTGGTGGTGTAGGGAT
>NW_010319663.1:80008-85718 GCF_000700745.2 Antrostomus carolinensis | reverse complement strand
AGGGAAAACACTGTCACTCAGAAATAAGAGCTCTTGGTTGCTTCAGGAGGCCCGTGCATTGCCCTTGAGACGTGTGTGGCTTTCAGGCAATTCAGTTGTACTTCCAAGGGGTAGGATTGGTAGAGGGACTCATCAGAAACAAGGCATCACTGGCTTGCCCTGGACATAGTTGTGTGTCTGGTTCAGCCCTAGTTACAGTAGAATAGACCCTTGGGGAGCTATTGTCCTCTCTGTTATATGAATCAATCCCTGAGCTCTGAATGAGCCATTCTGAGTTTCCATCCTTGTGGCATATACCCACATGCATGAGTATATGTTGTTGATTTGTGGCCAAATAAAGGCATTGGTAGACAACTTGTAAATTCATCTCTGCCTCTACTGTCTGCAGCCAGCTGGTGAGACATGTAATGGCCAAGGGACCCTTAAAATAGGGCACCTATCTGAAAGGCAAGGAGAATCAAATATTCTTAAATTGTTAACCACAAATGTCTCCTGGCTGATCTGGAGTTGGTCCAAGTGGTTTATTCCTAAGTCTTTCTTCCAGGCATTAGCAGAGGTTCCCTCAGGAACATATTTCTCTGTAATTCACTTTTCCTTTCCAGGTTGTTGGCCAGACAACCGAAATCCAAAAACTGGCAGCACAGAGATGAAGTCTAAAGATCATTACAATTTTTTTAGTGTTAAAGAATTGATTTCTATTGTAGCGTGATTTGCAGAAAATTACTTGTCTATCCAGCAGCCAGAGTTTTCTTTGTTTTAGATCAAATGTCTGGACTGTTGAACTGTTGGGAAAAGTGAAATAAACAACTTTCAAACAGTGTTTTAAAAAAGTGAGCTATGGTCATTTACAAAAAAACTTTTGAAAAAGACTTCCAAAAAGAAATAGACTGCATCTTGGGGAGAAAAGGGACACAGGGAGTATTTTCCTATTCTTTCAGTACAAGAGGAATTAATGTTGAATGGCAGAGTCTAGGTAACGCAACAACCTAACCAAAATGCGCTTCCTTGTCAACTTCTGTAGTTCATGTGAAATCAGTCAGAAGTTGTTGTGTTTGGGGTTTGTTTTTTTTCTCCCGATCAGAAAAACTTTATTTTCTCTACTTTGTATGTTAACAAGTTTGTGTCCAACAATCGTACAACTGTAATCAGCAGACACAATTTTTATAATATTTGTCAAAAA
Source organism: Antrostomus carolinensis (assembly GCF_000700745.2). Classification (NCBI taxonomy): domain Eukaryota; kingdom Metazoa; phylum Chordata; class Aves; order Caprimulgiformes; family Caprimulgidae; genus Antrostomus; species Antrostomus carolinensis. Next base: position 84,538 of record NW_010319663.1, on the reverse strand, counting down.
CTACTGCCTTCTAAAGTTGATAGGGAAGATTTTTTTTCCTTATAATTTGTTAGATTTACCATAGTCGTGCTTTTTTTTTAGGTGAGATTTTGCCAGTTACATTACTTCCCTCCCACAGGTTTTATGTAGACTAAAGCCTGATCTGTTAGCCTGCTAATTACCCAACTTTTCCCCTCCTTTCTTTCATCGCCCAGCCTCCTGTAAGCAATAGTCACATGTTGCTTGCCTGCATCCCTCTGCCCAGTCTTTTGGATACAGTCCTTCTCATTTTAAGAGGATCAGTTTGTGGAATAAAATCTCGCTTTAGATTACTAAGAAAAACGTTTTGAGTTCACCTAGGCACCTTAGCAGTGGTGGGAGATATGTTTGTTAGTAAACAGAAGCACCTAAATAGAGAAGATAACTTCGTTGAGAAATACTATTTTTATACTTCTTTTTCTGTGTTGTGTGCTTCGGTGTTAGAAGCTCAGGTGCTGAGAAATGCTACATTTTCACTGTGCATTTAAAATGACTCTTGATTAATTAAATGGATGTTGTTCTTTCCAGACACTGGGCTTAAAACATGTTTCTCTCGTTAGGAATATCTTATCATTTAAGATACTTTCAAACAGCTAATTTCATTTGAGCATCAGGGTGTGTTTGTCCTCTTTTCTGTTGCATCTGCTGCTGCTGTTTGACTTCAGCTACAGTGAAGGTTTTAAACTCAAATATAGTACCCTCAACTTTTTCATGTTACCTGTTGTTTGAAGGTTATAGTAGCTACATAGTCCTCTGTAAAATAAGTTAATCCTCGTCATTGGAGAGCCAGTGATTGTAAGCATTTCTAAATTTCCAGGTTAAATTTTGTCATGGCTAATCTGTAGTTGTTTGTTGTTATTCTGTTAATTATTTTGGAAGAGCTGGGCCCTTGTAAATGGTGTCCTCTAGGCTTTGGATATGTAGCTATTGTTAGGAGGTAAATATAGTTTGGGGGTTTATTTTGTTTGTTTTACTTTAAATCTCAGAGATTGTATCTTGCTGTCTGCCCTATTCACTGCTGATTTAGACTGAGTGGGACCTTCTTGACTTCTGAGGCTGCAGTATGAATGACTGTGGCCTCGGGATTGTGATTCAGGTTGGATAGTGATGCACTTCAAAGCCTTCTGCTAAGGGTGGGCTGTGTTTTTGCTGTTATCTTGGAATTATACTCTTCTCAAATTACTGCTGCTTGGATTTATGCCATCATACTAGCATCTCAACTTGTTTTCTTAGCACATTAGTAGTTTTCAAGGCTGTTTCCAATTCTGTTTTCTGTGATTCCTCAAAATGTGCTGTGGAAAAAAGACTGTTAAATAAGACATGGTTTAGCAACACAGGTCAACTTTGTGGATTTTTTAAAAAAATTAATTTCTTAATCTCACAGCCCAAATGTTCTATTTTAAATGGAACAGGTGTCATTTTTTTCCAATTTCAAAATAAAGAAATTTGCATTCACTCCATACAGTTTGATGTCTTCCTGTGTTTTGGTTTGCCATGCTTTTTCACTTTATTAGACTTGTATTCTAAAGCTCTGTTATGTTCCTTCACTGACAACTTGTTCTGGGTTGCTCTATTCCCCATTTACTTTATAAGGTAATGAAGCTTATATAAAGTATAAGCTGTAATAAATAGAAAGTTTTATTATTACTAGGAAGAGACTTTGAACAACGTGACAGTGACTTGCTAGCATTTACCTAACTACAAAATAGTTTGTTACTGAATAGTTTGTTTTCTTGGAAGCAGAAATGTTAGCTTCATTAACTTGTTTTCCTGGAGGACGAAAAAGTCATTTCTGGTTGGTTCTGCAATAAGGAAAGTACAGAGTTTCAGAAAGGTAAGAGAGAAGAATGAAGTTGAGTGCATGTTTTGGTTGGTTTGGTTTTGTTTTTTCCAAATGAGACAAGGGAGTAGCTCACTTAAAAGGAAATACACATGGATGCAGAGACAAGGTGCATCTTCATATTGGTGAAAGAAGAAAAGTAATTGTGTGGGCTTTTTGTAGGAGACTGCTTAAAAGATTTTTAAATCTGTATTTTTAGTAATTTTCTGTACTCTTGTTTTGCATTTCATATTTTAAATTTAAAGCTTTCCTTTTATCTGCTGGTACACGCATATTCTAGAATGACAAGAGCTGTCATACTCAATTGTTATTAAGTTAAATTATTAGAGCATCATCCCTGGAAATATTCAAGGTCAGGCTGGATGGGACTCAGAGCAACCTGACTAGTTGAAGATGTCCCTGCTCACTGCAAGGGATTGGTCTAGATCCCTTCCAGCCCTTCCAACCCAAACTGTTCTGTGGGATAAATGCATATTCAGGATATTCAAAACTGAAATAAACAGTTACTTAAGGACTTCAGGGATTGCATGGCAGTGCTGTTAAACAGTGGTTTCTATACTTGAAATGGTTACCGTGCTTAAAGTCTGGTGTTCATGACTTCAAAGGTGTTTAATACCTTTAAAGAAATTTTGATTTACAAAAAATACCAAAACATAACCAAAAACTGTTTTCCAGGATGTTTTTCTTGTTATTTGAAATGTGAAGCTTTTTTTTTTCTTCTTCTTCCCCCTTTCTTTTCCCACCCCCTTGCTCTTTTAGCTGGATATTAGATGTACTGATCTAAAGGTTGCTACTATTAGTGAAGAAACCATGCAGTGGTAATATTATCAGTGTTAATGTGAAGTGTTCCTAAAAATATGTTGGACATAATTCTCATACCATGTGTGTTACCATAAAACCTGAGTGCCTCCCAGGAGCACATCAGGAAATTCGATTTACATTTGGGCTATTGTTGAACTGTCGTCTTCTTTTCAATAGATAGTGTTGAAGTATTTTCCTTTGGCATTCAAAGCTATATGCCTCTAAGTCTGTTAAAGAAACCAGACCAAACCAGTATGCCTTTCACTTAAGTCAAAGGTGGTTTGTGCTGGCCTTGAATTCAGGAGGAGGGGGCCTCAATCTAATCTGGAGCGTTGTTCTGAGAAGAATCTGGTTTCTGCATAATGAACTTTATCTTCATTGTAGAAAGCTGACAATGTGTGAAGCTGTTGATCTTTCTTCATCTCAAAACTGTAATTGATTGCCAGATAACAAGATTCCATTCAGGGTAAAAAGGGAGTCAAAGATAAAGATTGAGTCTTGAAGCTTGATTCCATATTTAGTGGAAAAGAAAAACATGTCTGATCTGTCAGGCCTTCGTGTTTGCACTTGCAATGCTGCTGTGTAGTCCAGGGGTGCTTGAGACAGAGATCATGATATGTGTGTATCCCAAAAGATCCAGTTTTAGGAGATGAAGACTAGCAGTTGCAACTCTCTGCTGAACTTTCTTCTAAAAATGTCAATTTTACTGAGATATGAGCAATTATTTGGTTAAATAACTGGATCTTTTGCAAGTATTTGTATATTGGGAGGTATGGGGCCTTGGGCTACAGGTGTAGTTGCACTTTATTATTTTCCAGTCACCAGTTCTGAAAAATTCAAACTACCATGGAGAATTCTCTGATTCCTTACACCTCTGTTTTGCAAAGGCAGAATATGGTATAATTGAGTATACCTAATGCTGTGTAAAGGCTTATAAATTGCTACTCTGAATTTATAACTTTGACTTCTGACATAATCCATTGGTTAACAAATTCTCGGAGGAGTTTGAAGTTCCCTTCAAAAGAGTTCTTGCAAAAAGTGTCCTTTTCAGGACAAGAAATTGGTCTAATTTTATATTAGTTTTTAGAGGAGAGGCTGTATATGGTTCTGAAAGATAAATTAATATGGAAGATACTACCACTCCCCCCAAAATATAACAGCTAGTGTTGATGACTTTTTGAAAAATTACTAGAAGAAGCATTCAAAAATTTATAGCAGTTACAAGAAATAAAGAAAAGCAGGTTTTTAGGACTCTTCTGTGCATTTCGGGTTATCTTCCGGGTGTCCCATTGGAAGACAGAAATTGGAATGGCAGCGAGTGGTAGTAATGCCAGTCTTTCATTTAGCGTCATTGTAAATATGCTGTAAGTTCTTGTGTGATGTGGTTGCGAGTCCCTTGAGTTAGAGTTGTCTTTCGGGGGTAGAAATGAAGTTAGTTTGAGTAAGAAGTCTGGGTATGTTTTCAAAACTGTAACTTGTGTCCATCTTGTGAGCAGCAAGGTGTTCTGTAAGCAGAGGAATTTATAAAGTCTGGTGTTTAATTTTTTTATTTTTTATTTTTTCCTTTACATGAAGTGCTTTAAAGCTTACGGTAACTTTTAAAGTAGGTAACTTGTGCTGAGAACTGAAGAATTGTACAGAACTGCATGTTCTTGAAAAAGCAGCTGTGTGTCTGGCAGTGGGTGATGTATTTTAATTTACAGCATCAATAAGGAAGGCAGTTTAATAGATCTTCCTAGGATTTGCTCTGTGTTTAAAGAAGGTTTAAATCCAGCTTTTCTGTCTTGTCCTTCAGATCGTAAGGATGGTGGAGTGTGTGTTGCTCTTTGGTTCTGGATATGTACAACAATAACAAAAAACAAACCAAAACA
>NW_010319663.1:61726-79969 GCF_000700745.2 Antrostomus carolinensis | reverse complement strand
AATCATGGAGAGAATACAGTGCCTTCATTAGTGTGTGTAGGCTCTAAAATCTGAGCAGAAAAAAAATGAGGGATTGTATTTCATCTATGCTGTGGGCTACCCCTGTACCTGGTAAATTACCATTCTGAGTGGTAAGGTAGCCCAGGGATGCTGATCGATTTAATGCATTAGTATCTAGATGCAGGACATGAGACCTGCAGTAGCAATTTTACCCTGCAGCACTTCAAATGAGCCTTAGCTATCCACAGTGATTACTGCTTTCCCATATTTCATAAAATAAACCAGTGTAGGGTATGATGGTATCTTTCTGTATGCGCATCGTTTGTAATTGCTAGAATTATACTAGTAATTTTAAGTAAGCTCTGAACTTTTGTGGGCAGTGAGTATCACGTAGGCTAGTAAATAGAAATGTTGCTAGTCCTGTTTCATTAAATGGATTCCTTTGGTAAACTAAAATTGGTTATTTCAGTTTTAAACACTTTTACTGTTATGAAGCAAAACAATAATAATTTAAACTCACCTGAAAAATCTGGTGTGGTTATTTTCTTATGCTTTTTCATAGCAATGCTTTCCCATTAAGGTATAAATTACATTAATACTAAGAAAGGTATGGTGTACAAATCTGGGTTTGTTTGTTTGTTTGCTTTAAAAGCCTTATTGCACAATGTGTAAATGTAAGAAATATTTCTTGTGCATTTGAGAAGTGTACAATTTGGTTTTGAAACTCTTGGAAGCGGTACATAAGCACATCTTAGGAAGCAAGAGTTTAAAGAGGATTCCTGATTGTTCTGCACTGTGCATACACAGTAAAACAGTCTTTTACCCTGGAGAGCTCACAATCTAAATTATGTAGAAATTGGAGGAATTTTTACTAGGCAAGTTCAGAAGCAGCATTGCAACTGCTGATAATAAGCCATCTGCAGTTTCAAACTGTAATTTCCTTGCCTTGCTAGAAGAGAGACCTCCAGCTCTGTATGCGGTTACGTTTGGGTAAACTCCCCCATCTCCAGAAACAAAATGTGGTATCTTCAACCTGCCACTTGCAGTCTGATTTTTCAAAAGAAGGCTCTGCCAACAACCCACTTCCCGAATATCTCCTTCCTGACCATTTTTCTCTTGGTGTGGTTTTCTTCCACCAGAACAGGTTGGGATAGTGGGCTCTGTAGTAAAGGAGCACTGACACCACACTTGCCATCACCTGCCTCACCATGGGAACAAGGGCAACTTGAATTAGCCAGATAGCAGAGACAGTGGAGAGTTAGCTGCGTGGCCAGGAGTGGACAAAATTTGTGGTACAGAAGGGTCTGTCTAGTTCTTGTGTGTTAAAGATTTGTGAGATAACCTGAAAGTCGTATAAGAAGATACCTTGTGTCTTATTAACGGCGAGGAAAGCTACACTGATGCCTTGGTTGTCAGGTTGCTTAGCTGATGGGTGGAAGTTCATAGGAGCACTTAAACTTTGCAAACTGTAGTTTTCATGAAAAGGGAATTCCAAAGCTTTTTTTCATACCAGTATTTGAATATACACAGTTATTATTTGCAGTCCTTTATGAAATGTTGTGTTGTCCTTTGGGACTGAAAAACACAAATTTTTTAAGGTGTGTATTGTTTGGAAAAAATGAGGCTATATCACTTTATGTGGTACTTGAGGGATATACTATTAAAATAGTGCATAAAGATTTTGGCATTAAGTATCTTTTTAAAGTAAAGCAACTGAAATGTTTCCAACTGAAGATAAACTGAGTGCTCAAGTAGTTGAAAAGATAAAAACAAAGAACCCAGTTTGTGTAAATATGGAAGACTATTTGTCTAGATCATCTTTCAGACTCATTAAACAGCTGTAAGTGATTTAAATACAAATTACAAAGCTGCACATCATGTTGCAGCCTACTCATGTATGCTGAGCTCATCAGAAACTCCTTTTGTTCCTCCATTTCCTTCCACCTTACTTTCCCTGCCGATGCCAGCAGCACTGCTTTACCCTGTTTAGCAGGATTTTGGAGGTACCACCTGTGCAAGGGTCTCTGTTACTCTTGGCTCCTTTCATGTTGCTCATCCCACTCCTTGCTTCTCTGCCCTTTGAACCTCCATATAACCCTGCATTCTCTTGCACATGTTGGGGACTGTGGTCTGCCTTCTGATTTTCTTATGGTTCTTTATTGTTTGTCTTGGACATTGATATGTTGATTACGTCTAAACGATTTAAATAATATGGAAAACAAGGGGACTGCAGAATTGGAAAATTTTATGCTGGAAAGTATTTTGCTCCTGTCAGTTTTTAATCTATAAAATTGCCTGGTTGGTGTATTGCATGCTGCAGATTCCATGTCTTTTACATGCTTCTAACAGGTTCTAATTTTCACCAAAATTGACAAGGCTATTTTGATACAGAGAACTTTCCCCCACATTTCTGTAATTCATTGAGTGCATTTGTTATTGGGTAACAGATGGTGCATCATTGACAAGTTGAGGGTATAAATCCTTTCTTTGCATAGGACAGCGGTATGTTTAGCTTGTTTGTAAGATATTCCACTGCAAATATTAGGCAATATAATGCATTTATTTATCTTTTTTAGGAGCAATGGATGAACTTCATAGCCTGGACCCAAGAAGACAAGAATTGTTAGAGGCAAGGTTTACAGGAGTAGTAAGTGGCAGCACTGGGAGTACTGGAAGTTGCAGTGTTGGAGCTAAAGTAAGTTCTAAGACCACTCATCCAGATTTACCGTCTTTGAAATTTATCTCACACTGTCTCTCTTGTATTTTCCCTGTGTGATTTACTCACGAAAGTACTGGGTTGGAAGAGGCTCTCAGGAAAATCCTTGTTAGTCTGTTATTGTGCTTTGAGAGAGGATTGTTTATCCTCAACCTGTCTATGACATGGACATTGAATTGTTCTTAAAAACACCAAAGAATGAGCTTATACAGGCTCTTTTGTGGTTTTGCTTTAGAGCACATGTGATCAAAGATGGAAGTTTTTCTCAGTGTTAAGTGAAGTTGTCCTTTCTACAGATGGCCATCTCCTTACAGTTCGGCTTGAAATAGACCCAGGGAGTCTGGTGTGACCTCTGTTTTTAAGATTAAACTTGTTTGAAGAATAATACATCTAGATTAACAAAGCCAAATTCTTTTGACTTTTCCAGACATTTATATCAATTTTACCTACTTTCATTGTAGACTTTCTGCGGTCTGTCCATATCTAAACCAGGACACAACACTTGAGGAAAAACCTTATGAACATTGAATAGCATGGCTTAGTTACCTTCCCTATATCATATATTATCCTTCAGTTAATACCTCTACAAAATAAATTTGCCTTTATTACAAATTCTGTTCAAGCTACTAGTTTTAACTTCCAAGACTGATGTCTGCAATATTATTGCCTAGCCCGAGGTACTCTCTTTTGTATTTGTACATTTCACGACATGTAGTACTTAACAAACTGATGTTTAAAAGATATAATAATAATTTTTAGGCACATTTCCCCCATGACCAAAGCACTTTTGAATTTTGTTTCCAAAGTGTTTGCAGTGTCCTCATATTTTAAGTATTTTACACGAACTTGGTTAGTATTTTTCACTTTCTATCCCACAGTCTAGATTACAGAACAAAATACTGCCTGATAGCAGACGCTGATGAAATTTCTGGAGACATGTGATGTATTCATGACTATTAACAAACTATAAAGAATTGAAATCAGTGCATAGTGATCTTACGTCATATCTTCTTAATTTGTTTTTGAGAGTCACATGAAGGTAACTGTCACAAAGCTGTAAAAAAGGTGACATATCACTTCTGTTACTGCCTTCTTAGCCAAGAAGTAAGTTAAGTGGTATGGGGAAGGAATCAGGTTGAATTGACACAGTGTGGTTGATGTGATGTTGTTTTCTCTTTTTATTTAATTGCCCTCTAATTATGACTGCAAAAATGTATACTTGCCATATCTTACCATTAAAATCAGATGGAGGCAAACCCAGTAATTCTGGCCCATCTTTGTTTCTTTCTTCCTTGGGTTCCCTAGTACTACTTACTCCCTTAAGTTATAAGCTCATTATAATTGCTCAGGTAATTACTCATAATTCAAATTACCATTTGTCCTTTTTCATTGCTAGGTCTGCAACTTCTTTTAACTTAATTTAACTTTTGGTGTATTTAGAAACGTTTCTATTAGTTGTTGATATAGCTGTATTGGTCCTTTGCCTTACTGACAGTCTTCCCTCCTAAGAATTTGTCTACTGCTATTTGTGCAATACATTTTCTTTAAAAGTAATTATCAAGTTTCTTGGGGTTCCTTTTCTTTGAACTTTGATCCCCTGTGAGTCACTGCTTACCATTTCCATAAATCTGTTCAAGTCTTTTTTTGTTGACTGTTGTTCAGCTGATTTCACTTTCAGCCAAATTAGATTCTACTTTCAGGATCTCAGTTTTTTTCATCCAAATTAGCAAGAGAAAAAAAAAAAAGAAACTTAAAACAGCTGACTTCCTATTTCATTCTGCCATGTAAAATAGAAATTTCTTGTCCCTGACCCATTCCAGGATCTGTTTAAACAGATAATTGCATCTCATCCATTTGATTTCCAAATGGGTAGCTGGATAAAGTGGGGTTTTTTTAATACTACCAAATGCTTTGGTAATTGTTTGCAGAAGATACTACTACCACTGTGTTCTGATTGATGCAGATCCTCACCTAACGTACTGTTCTTCATACCTTTGGCCAGAAATATTCCACAAATGATCTTCAGTACACGGTGGAACATCTCTTCTTTTTCTTGCTTACTTTTTTAGTTTTGTTTTGGGAGGAAGGGAGGTAGAGGAGAATACCAATATCTAGTCCTTTATCCCACCATCAGTAGAATGATAATTATGTCAGTTTTGTTTGTATTTCTTTTATCTCTGATCTGTTCAGTGTATCCAAGCAGATAATATGAAATGTAGTAGTTGATGTGGGCTATGTTTGGAGTTTTTTTGTTGAATTAGGGTTTTTTTTTTTCTTTTATAGAGTCTTTAGTCTTGGTGGGTGATGTTGAGGCTTATCTGATTTTTATTTTAAAAAATGATAAAACTTTTTTGATCTGATGTGCAGAGGTAACTGGGAAAATATGATGTATAAATATGATTTCCATTGATCTGCTTTCACTTTGAAGGCAAAAATGAGAAAACTTCCTCTTCGTGTACATACCCAAATCCACACATACCAAATTCTCATTTTCCTAACCTAGCAAGACAATACAGAGGCTGCAGCTGCCCTTACTGGTTAATTTAGGAAACATTCTGGGTCATTATTCTTCTAGCAGTTAAATTGAGACGGAAAATTTATTATTTATTATTTCTCTTATTTATCTGGAGTCCTATTTTGAAAGCTTACCCTTAGTTACTGTTTTGCTGAAGAGTTCTGGAATTGTTGGAGGAAAAAAAAGCACATAATCTTCAAGCTTTTTCAGTAAGCAAAGGTGGAAATATGAATATAGGTTACTGAGATTGTTATTTTAGCTGACTCTGATGATCAGATACTGAGACATCACAAGGAACAGCTACATATAGGCATTTCTATAGTAGAGACTGTTGGGGAGCGGAACACACATGGAAATTTTAGGGTTTAGTTAACGTTTCTCTAGACGTATTAATACAAGGTTGATCCAGTTATTCAGAAGATGTCACAGATCACTATTGTCCTTCAGACTGATGCAGTGCTGGAATTTAATGCTTTGAGGCAAGCTGAGTGTTTGCCTTGGAACTAGTTGTTGCTTCATTTCAGAGTATTTGTTCTGCCTTCCTATACGAATAGAATAATCCAGCAGTATAAGAATTTTTTTCTTTTAATAAAAAGAAGCTCAACTGATGTTGGCATTTTTTGCTATGTGAACGTGGAACAGGTTCTTTCAATAAAATGTCCTTGTTGCCATTCTGTGTTCAAAAGATCCATGAATAAATCAGCCTTAGAAAATTTCTGAATAAATATTTTAACTTGAGACTATTTCACAGGTTTTTTTGTTTGTTGGTTTTTTTCTTCACTAGTCTAAATTTGTTAATTTTTGGGAAATGGTTTGTTTTAAGAATGTAGAATACTACTATCAATAGGTTGTAATTTTCTGTCATTGACTGCATTAAAAAAAAACAATCTCTGCAATAGCCTAGTATCTGTCTTGGAGAAAATTAAACTCTCTTTTTCTTTGAAAAATGAAAATTTACAGTAGTCTCCAGGACTTTCAGCAGTATTGGCTTTTTAAGCCCATTCTGTGGAATCATTTGGTAAGGTTTTTCATTGGCTGTTCTGCTATTCCCAAATAACACTAAAACCTTTTTGAATGTTCTGGAGTTTTACTTGACCTAAAAGCAATAGAAACACAGAATTTACTGTGTCCTGTCAAAATATCCACCTGTCTAACTTCTCATCCCCCTTGCAAGTCGGAAATGCTCTATAGCTGATCAATTTTCCCTTGCAAGCATGTTAATTTATTACTGTTACTTGTGAGTGATAATAGTGGATTAGCTGTATATAACATTTAGTATTTTATTTGTCTTGGTAGGCCTCAACAAATAACGAAAGTTCAAATCACAGTTTCGGAAGCTTGGGATCTTTAAGTGATAAAGAATCAGAGGTAAGTATAATGGGGCAGATTCATTAAAAATTTGAGTGCTAACAAGTCATAACTTTGTATTCCACTTTGATACCTTATTTTATATTGAATCTTTTAAAGTAAAATACAAAATATGCAGCTCAATAGGAAAAAGCATACATTACTAAAAGATACCATCTCTTGGAGAAGGAAACATGACTCCATGAAAGTTGATTTAGATTTTTGGTCATGAAACTAGCTGCTTCTGCTTCTTTATTGTCTATGCAGTCGTGCTGTGAAGATGAAGCTTTTAGAGCAGAAGATGCTTAAACAGTTTGCTGTCTTTTGTTTAATAAGTAATAAGGTTTCCATCAGCACAGATAAACTTGGACTAGTCTTAGGCTGCATCTTTGAAAATACTCTAGAAACTAGCTTGTTATGTTTTCTTTGAAAATATGGATTTACTCCAAGGTCAGACAGTAGCTGTCATCTGCATTTGTAAAAGCTGCAGTTGCCATTGTGCATTGTCTTACTAAGTACCACTTCATAATCCAAAAAAGTATTAATACTCTTTATTAGGTTTTAATGTGCAGAGTGCAGACTTCCCTGGAGTAGATGATTTTCCTCTTAGTGACCATCACTGATACAATTACACCAATGCAGCTCTTACAAATGACCTGTTTGGGGGTCGGTGAGCCCCTCTGACAGTTTTGCCTGTGTATGTCACAGATTGCATTGGTAAGATTATACCCGTTGTAAGCAAGAGCATATTTCTAGCCCAGGCTAGACCTGTGTTTGAGTGTGTCATGCCAGAGGGAGTGTTGTTTGGAATGCACTTTCAACGTTATTTTCACATGTTAATGTTTTATTTTGGGGCCTAATTGTTCATTCACTGAGTCACTATGAGACGCTGTCTGATGTTTGCTTTTATACTGGACTGACCAGCAAGTGGGTTTAGTTGGTTCCCAAGACTGATACCTTATAAATAATTGTTCTGTATGTGTGATTTCATGTTTTTCCCTTTGAAAAAGGCTCTGCTAAGCTTTTTTCCCCTTGCCTTTCTCAGCTGGATTTTCCTTTCAGTTGTGTTTAGACTATTTTCTAAACCCGAAGAGTCTGCCTGCCAGTGGTTTTTCTTCGTGACTTTTCCTAGAAATACTTTGGGCAGTGTTGCAGTTCTGATGTAGGTGTGAGAATGGAAATGTGCTGCAGTAGCCTGAAGGTTACAATGCATTATTGCAATTCCTTGACAGAAAAACATGTCTGTGAGTAGTTGAATGATCTCATTATACATGTAATAATGTTTTGATGTAGAAAAATGTTATTTTACAGTTGTATACATGAAATACGAAGGCAGGGTTTTTCCAAGGCATGTAAGTTTGAAAGTTCAACTCATATCTTCAGTCTTTGCACAGTGTTTTAACCTTGAGCAGTTTTCTGGGTAAGGATATTTGTTATTTTAAAAATATATATTCTAAAACTTGGATTCTAAAATGGAAATAAACTTTTTTTCCTAAAAGGTCCTTGCACAGATCGCCAGTGCACAGTGCTCTAGGTTTCTTCTGTGTTTTCGAGTTTTGTTTTTGAAATAACATCTCTTTACTTATATGCTGTAATTCTATAAAAAGTACATTTTAGTTCTTAATGTTGCAAACAGGTTGTGGGATTTTTTTTGTGGGTTTTTTTTTAATAGTGTGATAATGAAGATTTCATAATAATGGGGAACTCCTCTTGTGGATGGTAATGTAGAAATACAAAGACTTACTCATACGGGAAGCAGTGCCATCAGTTGATGTTGAGAGAGAACTGTTGTATTACAATAGATTCTGGGAGGAAAAAGAAGTAGAAATGCAAGTCTCATGATTGTTGAAATTAATTTCTAGCAAGAATGTTAGTTTCTGATCAAACTGTGATGGGACATTCATGTTGTAATTCTGTGCTTTCGTATCATTAAGTGGCACATTAAAAGAAAGAAAGCCTTTCACACTTAGTTTTCAAAACAAGGCAGGCTTCCCTCACACCCCCTCTTTTTGTTTTCCTGGTGTTAATTTTTTGGTTTTTACTTTTTGCACATGGGATTGCAGAAAATACAGCTATTAGAACTGTAGTCTTTTTTTATCCCCCTGTCTGCAAGAAGAGGGGCAACTTACCTGAATAGAAGTTTTAATTGAGATATTTTACAGAGGTAAACTTTGATCTGCAAAATAACTTCAAACCAGGCTTTATTCTGGATTCAGTTCAGCAGTGTGAGCGATAAGCTTTAGCTGGATGTTTGATCTTAATATCCAGACCTATACTCAAGTTTCTATTTAGATGTATACATTATTTTTATTTTGTTAAATGCTTTGTTGCTGTGGTACATAGGTCTTAATTTGAGTATGTATTACCTACTTGTAAATAAGATAAATCCTGAATTGGCTACCTCAGGTTGTGAACAAGTGCTTCTGATAGTCTTCCAGTATTTTGGCCTTCCCCACCATTCCTCGTTAAAGTTTTGGTTACAAGCACATTCTTTTATTTATAACTAGTATTTTTTATTCTCTGTAGATAATTAATTATTTAAAGAAGGACAGCTTTGTCTGTGGCTTGATTTGTCCAGTAGTTAGTTATTTAAATGTTTTGCTCTGCTTGCTTCTAGCTGTTGAGTTGCTGCGGTTCCCAATAATACAGAACCCTCATTATAAATGTAATTTCAGAAGTAACTAAAGGTTTGATCTAATTAGAATTTTTAATGTGTTGCAGAGGAAAACAGCAGTGCTGTATTTGCTGGAGTTGTAAAACTTCGGGAGAAGGGTTGGATTTAGTAGAAAATAATTGTGGAGAACTATCAACTCATCCATTATGCATATGAAAAATATTAACTTAAAAAATCATAACTCTTAAGCATACTGGAGATTTCAGTGTTGAGAGACAAAAAAAAAAAAAAAAAACCAAGGATTTTTTTACACATTATTTTGATATTTTTTTCCTCTACAAAAATAACTTCCTGAGTGATGCTGTTACCATAATGGTAGAAAATATTTAACTATACATAAAATATATAAAAACATACTTATCGGAGTATTTTTTTTAAAGGAGATTAACTAGCTGAGAATTGGCACTTTAAAATGTTTATTTTATAAAAGAGGATGTGAAAAGCCAAGATTTAAAACTATAAATGTGAGTAGAAGACCCATGGAAAGCACATTAAAATTGAGGGGTAAAGTAGGATCAAGACCATGATGTATGAGGCTCTGCAAATATGCCAAGTTGTGGGTAACTTTAGTGTAGCTTTACAATTTAACTTTGGATAACTGCAAAACTATTTTGTCTTGATTATGAAATAGTGTGATTTTAATCTAAATCTTGGCTGTATGTAAATCCTTCTGAAGTGACTGAAAGCAGCTTCAGTCTTTGTTTATCAGGAGGATGGATAATCCTCAGCCCCATTAGCCTTCAGTTTCTTGTAATTCATACGATTCCATTCCTTAGAAAATGTTTTGGAGAACGTTTTCTCGTGATTGATGTATGCTGTGTATTCTAATGTGAATTTTGTTCTTGAAAAGGTGAACATGACCTTGTTGGGTAACGTCATTAAGAACCTCGTTAGTGTGCTAATACTTTTTAGTTTGGAAGGTTAAATTAAACACTGAAAGAAATCAGAAGAGCTTAAGGAAATAGACATTTATGGATTATTTGAGTTTCAGTTTTAAAACTATAAACCTCTTTAAATGTCTGGTTTTTAAATACAAGACATCAGTCACTGCAGTTGGAAACTAATTTGTGTGGAGGAAATCTTAAATCTTTAGTTGTTAATTAGCTTTTAAACAATTTTTTTTACTTGATATGGTAGGTAAAACTTGACTACATTAGAGTGGTAACTGCAAAATTGAAAGCTGGAAAATAAGAATAACCTGAAAATGCTTGGTTAAATAGTTTCAATTTAGTTTTGTGGAAGGATAGCTTAATGGTACCTATTTACCTGACAGTAATTGCAAATTATTAAAGTAATATTTCTAAGCTATGCTTTCTGCTTTTAGAATCACAGAACTTCATTTCCAGGAGTCTGTGTTGTATAGTTTGTAATGTATGATAGCGCTGTAAAAGATGTAGATTTTGGTTGGAAGAGTTTCTTTAAAATACATTGTATGTAATTTGAACTTCATTTGTAGCCTGATAATACAACAGTTAAAACTGTAAAACTTCCAAAGATGTTTTTATGAAGCTATCCACAGAGCTAAAACTTATAAAAAACACCTGGTATAGAAAAGGAAGACCTTTCTTGTCCTGATTGTTCTTTCATAGACTGATAGTTTTCTACAGATCACAGGTAACTTAAAATGGTTCTTTTCCAAATTAAATATTTTAGGATAGTTGTAGTAAGCTTATATTTGAAGATATCCACAAGAAGTTTTTGAAACTGAAACATACTTGAAATACTCTTAGTGATGGGTTGAAATTTGAATTTTGATATAATTTACTATGTTGAGAAAGACTTCTTGGAGCACAAAGTGGCAAATACGGTGAAATTATAAAATGGTATCATGACAAAATGAAGCCTCTTATCACTGATCTCAAATTTAGTTCAAGTTATTAAAGACCATTGATTTCTTGATTGTAAAGCAGAGTTCATGTAATGGCTTCTGTGCTTTTTCCAGTTACTGGTATGAGACTGCTTGGAGGCTGAATACACACACAGCTGCAGTATCTTTTCCTTGAACCAAAGCAGCTTGTAGAATTTAACTTACACTGGGAAGACTAACTGGTTTGAATCTTCCAATCAAAGGACAGCAGATATAATTTAGAGATGCTTCTGATCACAGCCCTTTCTTGTTATCTGTGTTTTACATGCCGATTGTAGTTTCTAGGCAACTATATATAATATTTCTGGAATAAATTTTTAACAGATCTGTCTTTTTTCACTTACCATTAATGTTTTCCTTTGACTGTCTTGAGATACAAATATAATAGGGAGGGGACAGTGATACTTTGTGACTGGATAGATATTCAAATTTTGAGCAATTGCTCTCTTTTTTATTTTATTTTATTTTTTCTCTTTTGTCTTTTTATTCCTTTTTTATTCTTTTTTCTTCCCCCCCCCCCCTTTTTTTAAGTCCTAAGCAGATTCTAGAAATTTACAGTTTAGATTAGTTTGGAGATGAATTGTACACTTCCGAAAATGCAAAACATTATTGGCTTCCTATTGAAGCACTAAAACTTTGTGTTTATATTGTGTCAATGTGTAGAAAGTGCCATCAAGAATCAGCTTGTTTCACTAAGTATTAAGCTTTAAAACACTCACAACTCTAATATGAAGATATTGGTAAAATGTAGCTGTAAGTGAAACCAAATTGTGTGTTCATAAACCCCATAATGGGTGAAAAGGTATAACTGCTTAAAAATTAATATGTAGAATTGCCTTTTGGGAAATTATTTAAGAATTATTTCTCACTTTCTTGAATATCTTTTCTAGCTAGTATTTATCTGATTGACCAAGGATCATATTATCTACTTTAACTACCATCTGAAATTACATCCTTGCTGAATTGTGAAATCATGTTTTATGAATGAGGATTTAAATTTATTTCACAATAATACTGCAATAACATAAATAAATAGAGCTGCTGTTGGATCATGTTCTTTTTGTTATTTGTAGACTCCAGAGAAGAAACAGTCAGAACCTTCCAGAGGAAGAAAAAGGAAAGCAGACACTCAGAGTGAAAGCAGCCAAGGTAAACTAAAATGTAAATGGATTAGATAGTTGTTTCATGTATTTAAACAAATTATAATGCACAAAGTTTTTACTATTAGTCTTTAAAAAAATCTGTATTTTTGTTTACATAAGAGATATGTTGCATAAGGCACAAATTATGTATCCTTCCCTGCCCCCGTTTGTCACTGAAAGGGATGGGCAAGTAAACCTGAACTGGGCTGGTAGTTGCCCATAAGAATCGTGTGCTACTCCATGTGTAACTTGCAGCTATGATACAATTCTGTATGCTTTTTAAGAACTGTAGCAGCTCTTCTTGTCCAAAGTACCTTTGTGAATTGTGTTTCTTTTCAGTGGGTAAAGGGGAAAAGAGATTACAGATTATAATACTTGATTGCTTATTTTTCAGGTATATCTAAAAATTTAATTTTATTCTTCCTTTTCTATGACTTATTGTACAGTGTAGTTGTCTAGAGGGATGGGGAAATTGGGATGAAACTGATGTCCAGTTTAATACTTTGAAAGCATAGTTTATTGTCATTCCTCTCTTTAATGTGACTTTTCAGGGAGGAATAGTGGAAATTTAACCTCAAGACAAAAATTAATTGGAAAGGGAGAGGAAATAGTTTTAATAACATCTGTGTTAGCTTTCTTTGGTTTCTACCTGAGCTGGGAAATATTACTTCAGATACGTATCAATGGGCTCCACATCTGGAAGTCTTCATGGTGCAACATGCTATTGGTAGAAGAATTACGTAGTTTGACTAAAAATATTTTCAAAGTGTTGCTTCATAGGGACCTGCTTTGTTCAAAGAAGTTCAATAACCATTTCCTATTTCCATTGTTCTAGTAGCCTATCCTTCCTGCTACCAATGAAAGTTGAAACTGGAGATGATAGAAATTTTAGGAACTTTTCAGCATAGACAACATGATTATAATGTCTTATAATTACTGTTTTACTGTCAGCCACAGTGAATAGTCTGCACTGCAGTGTTCTCAAGGAAGTGGCCTAGGAAACTGCAGCATATTGGGAGTGGTACAGTACAGTTGAAGCACAGCAAATACTGGTGTTGTATTGAAAAAAGGAACAAGAGATCCATCTCCTGTATATTGCATACCTTGGATTTTGACTTTGTAATATGCAAACTAATCAATAAATGTTGAAGAAAAGGGTAGGTTAGAACATGGAGGTAATTGGAAAGTGGGATAAAATCAGTGTAAATCTATTCATAATTGGCTGCACCAAAATAATTTGATGTATTTCTTCAGTGCAGAGTTCTGTAACGTGACACAGAATAGATTTTTCTATACTGAAAAGGAATTAAGTCTGTCTCATTTATCTGGATGAAAGCAAATTTTAATTTGATAAAATGATAAATGAGAATTAAGCATGAAGACAGAAATCACTAGCAGAATTATAGGGTAGGTAAAGAACTTGCTAGAGGGCAATGATATGTACACCAACTGGGTAACTACTGGAGGAGTTAGCTGTGTGCTGTTCTAGGTCTTTGAATTATTTTATCTAAATATTTCTGTTCAAAGTCTTGACACAAAAAGGGCTGGCAAATGTTTCTATTTCCTCGTGGTATTTTTTAGCGACACAAAGTTATGCAGCAGTGCCAGTATAGAGGTATATTAGGCTAGAAAGAATTCTTTGCATCTGAAGCAACAGAAGAGCTTGAAAATCTTTGTTAAAAAGTCCAAAATTACATTTTTGAACCTATGGGTAATGATCTCCTAATTTAATGTAAAAATTTATTTCTGTAAAGAAAAAAAGCTTTGAACGATGGTCAGTTTTCAAGATATCTCCTAACAGGTAGTCTGTCCTGTACAAGGGACAAATGTAATTCTAATATTTTTCAGTCATCTTGGGGCCAAATAGAAGAAATCAGTTGTGTCATTGGGTAAGGCATTGGTGCGGTCTCTGGAGTGCCACATATGGATCAGGTCCTCCTCACATTGAAGAAAGATTAATTCACACTGGTGTTGCTGAAGTCTCAATACTGATGAAGATGAAATAAATTCTACTCTCTCATTCTGCTCTATTTATCTCCTTAGTTAACCCTGTGAGTTACCTGATTCTTAATCAGGTGAGAAGGAGAGGAAATACTTGTCATCTTCCATGCCCACGCTGTTATTGGCACTTAAGGAAATCCTTGGGCTGAACATTTGGGCACAGTAACTCACCTGGAGCATATAATGTTAACAGACTCGGTTAATTTGGTATTTTTGAAGTGTGTGAACTTCAAGATAGTGCTTGAAAAAGGGAGGGACTAAATGTTTGATCTGTTGGATGAGAGTTGAGTTTCCTGTTATCTAAAAGAGGTCTAGTCTTACTGCTATGTATGTGCTAATCTGGTTTAGGAATTGAAATGTGACTTAGTTTTCTGATTTCTCAATGAGTGGAATATGCAAATCTCTTTCTTGGGGCCAATCTCTTAATTATCTACATAGGGAGATCACATATTAGCACATCAAAGAAAACCAATTAACAAGTGGTAAGACTTTTCTATAATTACGGTATAGGTAGAAATGTAAGACACATCTGTAAGTAACTTATTTAATCAATTCTAATGTGTTAGTGTATTTGTTTCAGGAAAGAATATTGGGGGACGTGGTCACAAGATTAGTGACTATTTTGAGGTAAGGTTTTTGTGTGTTTGTAAAATTTACTCTAGCTTTAAAATTTACTTTTAGCTTTTTTTGGATGTTACAAAAATTTTGCTTCTAACGGACAGGCCTCTTATGAGGGTACTTTTTTTTCTTCTTTATATAAGTTCATGATTATTAAACCTTGAAGTAGAGATGCAGTGGTATCTTGGTGCAGCCTGAGCTAAAATACAAAAACCATTTTCTTTCACACTTTTCTTTAAATGGCCAAAGGCTACACTAAAAAAAGTTATTAAATCTGATTTACAAATTCTGTGTACGGATCAGCTGTATCATTTAGTAGATGTATAATGTATTTTGATAAGAAAATTGACTAATTGGAGGGCCATATTCTCTGCAGTACCAAGGTGGAAACGGCTCTAGTCCAGTGCGAGGTGTACCTCCTGCAATCCGATCTCCTCAGAATTCACATTCCGCTCCTTCTTCTGTAAGTTTGTGAACTTCATAACTGCTGGAGATAATTTCATAATCTAAATGTAGCATAATTAAAAAGAATCTGTATTAAATGAAAGAGTTTTCAAAGGAAGGAATCCTGGGAAGAAGTTCATTCTTTCAACAGCAAAAATGAAAAGGATTAAGTTAAATATTAAAACAAAAATTTTCTGTTAACACTGGGTCTTTTTTCTCAAACATCATTTTTAAGTTCAAAATAATTATGTAAAATGTTAAATAAATGACAGATGTTTTAAGGACATCTAGTCACAAGCCTCACACAAAAATGGGAGGATTTTTGTTACTTATGAGGAAACGGAACCCCTAACACGGGACTTTAAAAGCTTGTTTTCATAAATCACAGATTTTTAAATAATTGACATCTCATTTGCCTGTATCCTTTTAAAATTCTCTTAATTGGTCATAATAATTAATTTTTTTCTTCCTCATATGCACAATTTAACTGTTAAGCATACCCACATGTGATTCTAAACGGCCAAACAGATTCTGCCAGTTATAGAAAGGATTTGTTTTCTCTGCTGATAGACCTCAGCTCTTATTCCATGTACTTTGAACTTAAGGCATCCTTTTATTCTTGCTAACAGTCTGGAGTGTAATACAGATTGTAGAATTTGGCTTGAAAACGGTCTCATTCACACAAACCAGTGGGTTTTGGGAAGTTTCTTTAATGGGATTTGTGTTCTGATCTGCACTAACTTCCCCTTTCTGGTTCTCCCATGGGAAATCACCACTCCAAAAGTAACTCACATTATTTTTGAGTTTTGAAAGCTTAGAATCAGAAGAATACGTCAGTATAAGATCGACATCACCTTATATCAGTCTTGTATTGTCTTAAATCTTTCAGTTTGTTTCCCAAAAGTGAAAATCTTTTCTCAGAACATATGTTGCATCTTTTCTAAACTGCAAGTGATCTCTAACAGTATAGTGATAGCTCTCAATGTAGTGCTCCAAGTAGTATCCTCTGTAATAGATACCTTATTTCTCTATTCTATATGATTTTCCTGACAAGAATTGTAAACACAGCTATGTTCATGATTGAGTATTACAGTTGTCTCTAAAATCCTTTACTGTCATGCTTTCCAGGTTCGACAGAATAGCCCTTCTCCTACTTCATTAGCTTTCGGGGACCACCCTATCACACAACCAAAGCAGTTATCTTTTAAAATTACTCAGGTAACTATTTTTAAGTAGGGCTATCCTATATCGCTTCAGTCTATAGAAAAAACTTGTTTACTTTGCTTTAAACTTCTTCTAAATTCTGAAGGGCTTTCAAAAGCTTTGCTTTTTACAATCTGCCAAAGCATTTTTACTTTAAGTTCAGCAGCTCATAATGTAAATCTCCCTGGTAAATTTTGTATTCTGTATTTACTCTGCTTCCAGCATTGCACTTCATGAGTAGTTAGATGACCATGTCATTGGTAGGCTTTTGCTCAAGGGTTTAGCTGTTGTGTGATCTTAGAAGTAGAGGCTGCTCTTTCAGGCAGTATTTGAAGTGACAGTTGCTGTTGTCATATTGGATTTAAAATACGACATTGAAGAAGAAGATGAGATGGTAATCACAATGATCAAGATAATACAGTTCTCTCATGACTTTTAAAAGCTGAAAGCAGCTGTTTTATCCTCTCTGCCATTTCTGATGTGATCTGTTCTATCTTCCACAAGTTAGAGCTACTTCACCTGTTGACCAAATAGAGAGAATTTAAAGTAATTAGCTGACATTTACATTCTTAGTCTGTTTTACATGTTTTTTTCTGAATAATAATTTTTCGATTAGTGATGAAATCTTTTAACACTGTTAGTGGTTTGTCCCAACTGTTAACAGTCATCCTCATGAAGAGGGAAAGTAGTTTTGAATAAGAAACTTCCATGTCACTTTCAAAACACATGAAAATAAGATGTGCTGATCTTGTTGGATGTTTTAAAGTAGTTTATTTCTCTTTGTAACAAACATGAGAAAAATAATGTTGTAATTGTTAAAAGAAAGGATAAATATTTCAAAATGTTCTTTCTAGACTGATCTCACAATGTTGAAATTAGCTGCACTAGAAAGTAATAAAAATCAAGACTTGGAAAAGAAAGAAGGTCGTATAGATGACTTACTCAGGGTAAGTGTTAGACATGGGTTAAAGATATTTATTCAGAACAATAGACAGTGAATCAGGCAAAAATTTTACATGTTTGAATAATCCTTGTTTTTAAAAGTTACCTAAATTTGAAGGTGAAACGATTTTTTTTTTTTCCTGAAAATTCTAGGAGTCTATAAAATGAAATGCATAAGGTTTTTTTTCTGGTTCTGTGCTATGGCTTGTTAATAGTTAAATATGTTTCAAGACTTTCTGAAGGTACAAAGAAATCTGATGCTGTTTTGCAAGCAGTTGATGAATTCTTTAAGTTCGTAACATAATTTCACGTAACAGGTGGTTTTTTTTGTAGATCTAATTATGAATAGCAGTTATCTGTGGGGCAACTGTTGACAGTTTCAGAATGGAGGTGATTGTGACAGAAATTATTATGGGCAATAACTGTCTACTTTTAATAAGAAACCTATGCTATACTGTTCTCTTATGACCTCTTTTCAGAAAAAAAATCTTAATGCTTGTGCTCTTGAAAGAAGTGTTGGGAGTGGTGGTATGAAACAAAACAACATGAAACAAAAAAACCCCTGTATTCACAAGTCATAGTCTGTTTAATGTTTATATGTGGACAAGTACACATTAACCTGTGTAATTGTGCATTATGAAATTGTATGTGTGGACTGTTTTGGTACAGGTTCAACAGTATGGGATAGACAAACTTAACCTTTTTTAAAAAAAAATAATTTTGTTTTAAACAAAAAAATATTCCTGTGGTTTTTTTAAGGTAATAAGTTAAATA
>NW_010319663.1:53319-61715 GCF_000700745.2 Antrostomus carolinensis | reverse complement strand
GTAGGGAAATTGTTAAAATTCCTGTCCAGATAATTGTGAATTTTTTGTTTCCTTTTAAATTAAAAGCATTAGGATTTCACATGACTTCAGACATCAAATATAAAGAATCTGGAGTTAAAATTAAACTTTCAGTTTAACACTGGAGAACTGGAAAAATGATCAGTACGATGCTTTTATATATTATTTCTATGTTGAATGCTCTATAATACAGAATGCAGCTCAGTGTAAAGGAAATAAAAAGGGAAGCAAGGCATCTTTCTACAGATTGGGATAGGTCTGTGAATTTAGATTTTTGCCTATATATATATATATATATATATATATATCTGCCAGTTCTTTTAGCTAGACATTTTTATTTTCTGTGACAGCTGATTAAAAAAAAAAAGTGTTTCAATATATCTTTACTTATTTTGTATATATTTATTAGGCTAACTGTGATCTTAGAAGACAAATAGATGAACAACAAAAGCTACTTGAAAAATATAAAGAAAGGTTAAACAAATGTATTTCAATGAGCAAGAAGCTTCTAATTGAAAAGGTGAGTTTACTGCTTGTAAAATCTTTGTGATAAAAACTGTGAGGGTGCTGTAGAAATCCCTTGTGATTCTGTCATTAACTTCTTCACATTAGTGTCTGAGACTGAAATTTCATAGGTATGGTCCCAATCTGGCAGTAAGTGTTTTTATAGGCCTGAATAGGCAAAATAAAATGTTGAGCCTTTTTCAGATCATGGGAAATGTACCTTTTTTAATTTAAAAGGGGTTTTCCCATAATGAGTAATTCAGATAAAGCATAAAATATAAGAATTTAGTATGTGGCAGATTTTATGGACAAACTTTTAAGACTAAGATTACAGTGGATGAAAAAATTTCTGAACATAATCCATTGTGAAGAGGAGATGGATAAAATCTCTTTGTGGGATACTTAAGTGGCTGAGATAATTTTTGACATAAAATGATAAAATACTATGTTAGCTCAGAATTAAATGGAAACAAGGAATTGAAGGTGACCACTTGAATCCTACTACTATGAAAGAAATATTTATTTCAAATTTAATGCCAGTTATATTTAAAGTAGCAGCAGTTTCTTAAAGGACGATACTTTGTTTCTCTCCCACTTCTTTAAAACAGGCTTATTTAAAAACAAAACAAACGAAACCAAAAAGTGAATAGAAAATCAGCTTATTACAAATTAGGCTGCAAAAAAGTTTAAGGTAAACAGCCAAATCTCTTCCCTAACGCTAGCCTCTAGATGCTGCTGTCAGATACTAAGGCACAAACTGATCCATTAGAGGATTAGGGAGAGTTTCCTCACTAGCATGCCATAAATAATTTATTACAGTCCTTTTTAAGTTCCAGCATGAAGGGAGTGCAGGGAAAAGACGCATCAGATCTGTTCAGCATGATGCTAGGTGGGGCACCTTCAGACTGAGAGTATCACGTAGGCCATTTTTTGTGAAAGGTCATGCAGGCATCCTTTTCAGTCTAGAAGTCTGTTTGCATGAAGATTGTCAAGTTATTTTTTTTTTCTCTTTTTTTTGGAGGGGGGTGTGTGTGATTTTGGGCCGTAGTAGATTTTTAAGAAGTAAGCATTTGTAACAATTAAAGAAGCTTGTGTTCATCAGCAGTGTTCACAATGCTCTTTCTTCCTGTGCTGAAGCAGACTAGACAGGCTCAGTCATTTATCACATCCCAAGGCTGCTCGTGGTAGTAGTGACTGGTTCTGAGAAGAGCATCTGCTTCTGTTACTGCAAGTGACTATCTGGTTGCAGTACCTGCTACCTGCGGTGCATTCCTGTGTGGAGATTCCTGAGCTCAATGAGTTTGGTACAAGTAGCAATGTAGATGCTCTGTCAAGGGAGGTTCCAGACTACGTATAGTAGGTGCACTCTTTCTGATACCTGAACAGGCTCATTTAGTATAATAGGCATGTACAGACATAATGTTAATGATATGGTGCTGATACTCAGTTTTGCTGTATTTATAAATTAAATGGTTTTTTAATTATGAAGAACAGCAAACTGTTTAGGAAAACTGAGTTAAACCCAGATTTTTTTTTTTTTGTGCACAAATGGTGATTAATACCATTTCTGACAATTGCAGATGTTTTGAGTTTTCTAGAAGTTAGAATATATGGAGTAAAATATTTAAAGATATTTTCATCTACTCCCCTTTTATCCTTCCCTTAAAAGTTGTTGGAGGAAAAAACCTGAGTCTTCTAACTTTTTGAGCACTTCAGTATTACTAAATATGAATATTTTTTTGTTTTCTTAGAGCACGCAGGAAAAGCTGGCAAGCAGAGAGAAGAGCATGCAAGACAGATTACGCCTGGGGCATTTTACAACAGTTCGTCATGGTGCTTCATTTACTGAACAGTGGACAGATGGCTTTGCATTTCAAAATCTTGTGAAGTTAGTCAATGCTATGTTCTTAAAATACTAATTGTTAGTTCCCTCTAGTGGATTTTCTTATTACTAAGGTTCTAGGATTGGAGCTTTTCATACGTAGTATTTTGCTTTTCCTTTTGAAAACTGAGAATACAGTACAGAACTCCCTTAATCAGCTGACAGAATACTAAGGCTGGCTGTTTTCAGAAGGCAGTTTGGTTTTGATTGATTTCAACTACCCTTAGAAAAGCATGAATGTACTAAATGAGCAGCACATAGTTATTCAGCTCAGCTGGTAGAAAGAGATACAAAACTAAATCAGTGATTTTTTTCAAGCAGCTAACTGGTGATCATTGGGGCAGCCGAGGTCTGTGAATTTCTCATTGGCCATATAGGTGCTGCCTGCACATCCATCACTCTAACAGCTTCTTCAGCCAGCTCCTCAGTGCCATGAAGGAGTGACAAATCTGACAGCTCCAGATAGGGTCTAGTGCAAGTGCATGGGGGAAAGCAGCCACCTGGAAAAGAGCTGCTGCAACAGGTATTTCAGCAGCGATGGGGTCAAGGAAAAGAGCTCTGGGAGGCCATCAGAGATGGTGGTAAAATAATTATGCAATGCCTCAAAAGGTGTTATTTCACAAGTCTGATTCAGTCTTTGGAGATTTATATATGTGTGTGTATATATATATTTATATATGTAATTCACCAAGATTTTAGTTTTTGAAGGGCGATGTGTAATCTTAGCATTATGTGATTGCCTAGGGCATTGGATTTTTTAAGACAATCTTAAAAACAATCTGTATATGTGTTTTGCTTAAAAGCTGTATTTGTTTGCCATAGAACAAAACTGATTATTTATTTGGGAAGAGTCAGACCAAATTCAGTATTTGGCCTATAAAAATCAAGTACTCTCTATTGACTCTGTTACATTTTTTTTGAAGGTATAAAAGAAGGTATCCACCAGCTCAGATTCATTTTTTTCCTTTTTCTAGTGCAGAAATCATGTGTAACACTTTCTAAAACAAAACAAAAGCCCAAAACAAAAAAACCCCTCTACACATTTCAAAAGTAAATTGTGCCAAAACTTGAGCAAATTTTTTTCCACCTCATGAAGAACATTGCTGTTCTTTTTCCTAGAAAACATTTTCAAATGTACAGTAAGTTTTCTAAAAATTTCTTAGTGCTTTATCAGTTAAAAAGATAATTCCTTAAAAAATGCAAAATGATGACACTTTAATAAAGCTTTTTTTTGGGGTTTACAGGCAGCAAGAATGGGTGAATCAACAAAGGGAAGACATTGAAAGGCAAAGAAAGCTCCTGGCCAAGCGAAAGCCTCCAACTACAAATAATTCTCAGGCACCATCTGCCAATTCTGAACCCAAGCAGAGGAAAAATAAAGCTGTGAATGGGGCAGAAAACGATCCCTTTGTTAGACCAAATTTACCACAGCTGTAAGTTTAACATTTCAATCAGTCTTTTACATAAATTCTCAGATATTGTCTGTGTGAGTTCTATTCACATAACAGCATAAAAAGACACTAAGTATATTCAGCAGCTATATTCTCACTGAGGACTTGCTGATGTTAGGGAAATTTGCACCACTGCCTATGAAGATGTCATACAATTGCCCAATTTATTTTTGGTAAAGTCACCAGAGAAAGGCGCATTCTGTGTTTATGCAATGTTCTTTCTGTTTTCCTGATCTAGAGGAGTCCTTATTCTGGTTTTCTCCTCTTGCAATGTCACTGATACCTGTTGAACTTCTCTTGATCCACACTGGTTTAGGAGCCTCTCCTTTAGTTAGATCTGATTTAATTTCTCATATGACAGTTTTTAGCTGACAAGAAAAGCTTTTTCAGCCTTTAGTATTTCAAGATTTCTCTAAAACAAGTGGAGTATTTTTTTTCTTCTGAATGCTAGATCCTGAGAGTTACTGTCCAAAGTTACTGATCCCATTTCACATATTGACAATGTTGAATTTTTTTGTCGTTTAAACATAAAAATTGAGACTATCAAAGAATTCTCCATTTTTCAAGTGAATTTTTTTCCTGCAGACAGAAATGGTATTGTACAAGACACGGACAGATGTGTTCTTGTTCTTGACATTTAATTGGAGTATTTTAACAAGTTGCTGCTTGGAGATACTAGTTATTGCCCTTAATGCCAAGAGGCAGCAGCTGATAGTGTATCTGTTCCTAGTCAGCTTAAATAAAAAGTAAATAACTAGGGTTAAAAAGGCTAACAAATTAATCTGTTACTTTGCAAAAGTAGGCTACATGTGTTGTACATTGTCACCTGTCGCCTCTCACTTATGGAAGTAGTAATTTATTCCTCTGGGAATGGAGGGTAAATAAATTGCTCTGGTTAAATCTGCAAAATAAATACATTTGGACCATCAGTTTGAAGTCAGCTGCATATGTTTTGCATAATGCATCATTCTTAAAGTTCACATTGTGAAATTCTTTGTCTGTGACAAAAATATCATGAAAATATAGTAGTAAGGCTGGTGATGTAAGCAAATCTTGATTAGTGTTACTCATTTATTTTGTTAGAGAGCTGAAAAGCCTTCACTTAAATTGATTCTTTAGTAATATTCAGTGCCTATGTTTCTTCTTCTTGGAAAATAATTAATACTTCTGAACAGTATGGTAAAGATTACCATTGTGTTAAAATAGCTTTTTGTTTGAATGTAATACCTCTTGTGATTAAAAGTTATTAAGTAATGGAAAAGACGACAGAACTTTTAATTTGCCAGCTTTTGGCCATGTCTTCATTAATGTTAAATTTCTATAATAAAAACTTCTCAAATTTTAATTTCATTTGGCTTAACCAATTACATGTTAAATGGCACATGAAAATGCTTGCTGGTAATGGAATTGCCAAGAGAACAATCAGAATTGCCCTTTTGTATCTAATGCTAGTATAAGTGTAAGCTATTATTGGATCAAAACTGTTTTGCCTTTAATTTGATCATTATATAATCTAGATAAGAGATTGCTTGTCTGCATGATAAGCTTATAAATTGTTTCAGACCTTTGAGAAGGTCTGTAATGTGTCCTGAGATCACAGAATCATTAAGCTACATCGTGCTCTTAGGCCTTTACTTGAAAGGGTTTTTTAAATGTTTATATTAGGATTCGTTATAATTTTGTATAGTAGTATTATGTGTGGACTCCTCTTTGCTTCTCAGTACAGAATTAAATATGTTTTTTGTATCTTGGTAAGACAATTATTAATTGTGTGCTTCCATTTTAGAGTTATTTTATCATCTGCTGCATGCAATGCCCTCCTATTTTGTTATGCTTATCACTGTTCCTGTGTTACTTTGAAAGTAATGATATTAATTAGAATAGCCAAATAGAAGAGGTTCTGTTTATATGAGGCATGGGGAAATGCAAAGCTGCTTGAGATTAATGAACTGAACCAGTAGTAAATCAGTACAACATATATGCAAGTGAGTCAGCAGATCTTTTTTAAACAAACAAACAACTTGGTAGCAGTGTCTCTCCCACTGCCTTGTTTGCTTTAGAAAATGTCACCAGCTGCAGGTATTGACAAGACAAAATTATCTATAGCTTTGTAGCAAGCAATATTATTGAAGCCCATTCTGAAAGCAGGTGTTAACTCTTTTGAAAGAGGTTGAAGGTGTTGTCTGAGGTGTTCGTAATAAGGGCACTGTTTTAGTTTAACTGAATATACTATGGTCTCTAACATGAATTTAAAAGCAAAATTTTTATACTGAAGTTATTAGTATAAAAGTGACCATCTGCCAGTGTCCTGTGAGTGAATGGTGGATTTGGTGTTTAAATAACATGCAACAGATGAGTCTAAACACTGTCCTGGTTTTCCATCATTCTTTCCCTTTTTGTGGCCCAAACCAAAACTAAAAAGTGGTTTCAATTTTGAGAGGTCTCTTTTCTACTGAGCAAAGTAATTTTTTTAGTCTTACATGAAAGGAATAAATTGAAATTTATTTAAAGAAAAAACATTAAATTGAAGTAGAGGTTGCCTTCTTAGCCCTGGAAAAATCTGTTCGAAAACTCTTTTCCAGATTCTTTGGAGACTTGAAAGATCATAATGCTAGTCCCTACTTCTTGGAAGCAGCTCTTATTTCACTAGATAATTATTTCTAGGAGCAATGTTTTACTTAGTTTAGGTGGTGTAGACCTTCCTGTGCAGGTTCAGCTGTGTCAGTTGTTTTCACTTCCTAGTCACCTCTTCCTCTGCTTCCCAGGTCCTCCATTGGAGTCTGCATGCATCCGTGTCCCTGTGTGCAGTTTGGAATAGGATAGCAGAGCTGGCAGAGTTTGTTACTGTAGCTGAACAAATGCATCATTTAGAGGGAGCATTCTGTTCTGTATGGAACAAATAAAAATATTTTCAGAAACTTTTTCAGGCTGAAGTGCCAACAATGTGTCTGGGCTTTACAAGGACAAGTAAAGACAGCTCCTTTCCTGAGGCAGTCTCTTTCTAAGGCAAACTGGAAACAATGGGTGAAAAGACTTCATGGAAGGCTTTGACTTGGTCAGTGTCTGCCTGTCCTTGTAGAAATTTAAAGAAATAGAGTGTGAATTAAGGTTGGCCCAAAAAAGGAGTGCTTCAGAAATTGTAGCCAAACACTTGTATTGGATGTGTATATGGCTCTGAGGGCATGGCTGCATTCTCTGTACCTATGTATCCAGGATAATTTTTCAGCTGGGAAAAGGTTGGAGGGGAGATGGTTGTAAATGTGCCAGACTTAATCATCATGAAAACCAAAGAGCAGGTGGCCATTTTGTTTTTTTGTCTTGTCTGTACCCACTATTAAGAGTGTTTTGATCATAGAAGAAGGTTTTTTCTGAACTTGTGAGAAAGAAATGCAAAGATTGGTTATGCCTACCCATGCATACTGTGCTGAAGCCTTTGAAATTTGGCTATGAAAACATCATTAAACGTTGGAAGGCCTATTTTTCCTAATTAAAAAAAATGTTTAAATTGGTGATAATCAAGCGTTTCAGGCAAAGTAAGCTGTCCACTTTCTTCCAGTGACAAGTAAAGCTGGCACACCATGGCCCTACACGTCACAGGAAAATTACTCTACGTGAACAGAATATGGTCGGTGCTTTTTGTGGGAATTTCAGGAATTCATTCTATGCGTATGATAGTTAATTTGGCTGTAGGACTTAAAGTACAGCATTTATTGCACAGTAATTTTGAGAAGAAAAGATAACAGTCAGGACCAGACCGATACCAGATTAATTCATGCAGCCTACTCCCAGCTGCCCCTCTTCCCCAGTGCTCAAGCGAATTCTGACAGGGCATGGTCATGGGTGCTCTTGTTACCTGATCCAAGTGCTTCCTATACATTATGGAACAGCAGGTTGATTAGCCTCACACCTGACTGTCCAACTTTAGTTCATTGAATGGGTGGCAGCAGCCTGTTTCTGGCTGACATCCCTCCCCTGTGCTCCTCAACCTTTCTTCCTTTGCATCTGATGAGGCCTGTGTGTCTGGTGATGAAGGAGCAACCCCTTCTGCAGGAAATGGTGGTGTCTTGTAGGTGACTTGTTTTCAGAAGATGCCTCCAGTGTGCCGCTGCCCTGCGAAAGGCAGCGAGTGGACGCAGCTGGGAAGCGATGGGCTGATGGGATGCAGTCTCTAGGCTGAATGTTTTTAGCCTGTGCAGTGAGGCGGTGGCCTATAGTCAGATAACTGACAACGTGCACACTGTCCTACTGCTATTTGTTGTGTGCTATTTTAATATGCATATAAAGTACAGTATATTTATAGATAAAAAGTAACAAACTCCAACTTCTAAAAAAAAAGTAAATGTTTCTTAATATGAGAGAATAAAGTTTTGTTTTTCATAAGTAAACGAACAAAATCTGAAGTGACTGCATCTGTGTACAATTCAGCATTTTATATGCTTTCCTCCAAAATACAGTGGTCAGTAACACCAGTTTCAAATTGCTGTGAATCATGCTGTGTCTCTAATAGAGTTAGATTTGTAGGGAAATAGAAAAATGGAAAA
>NW_010319663.1:32632-53285 GCF_000700745.2 Antrostomus carolinensis | reverse complement strand
GAAAGAGTGACTTTGAATCTTAATGTTTTCAATATGGCCTCTAACTTGTGCTCTGTACTCAAGAGGGCTATTTAAGAACTTTTTGGAAGGCAATACTTGCTAGAGCTGTCTAGGCACTTTTGTCATAACTGCGTAGATAGCTGAGTTTTTATTAAAAGGACCAGATTTCCTATATTATCCCCTGGTTTTTCAGGGGATCTATGGATTTCAGGCTCTTCGT
This sequence comes from Antrostomus carolinensis, assembly GCF_000700745.2. NCBI lineage: Eukaryota > Metazoa > Chordata > Aves > Caprimulgiformes > Caprimulgidae > Antrostomus > Antrostomus carolinensis. The sequence goes on along the minus strand of NW_010319663.1, from coordinate 53,065 downwards.
AGTCAGTGAAAATTCTGGAAGGTTGTGTCATAAACTTCATAGTTTCAGTGTGTTTTACTTGCAGTTCTGCTTTGCTAAGCCACCTAAATACTCTTCCCAAGGACAACAAACCTTACTATCTATGCTTCTGGAAATGCCTAAACCTGTAATTTATACTGCGGACAAGAATCTGGAAATAATAATACTCAACCTTGCATGCATTGGCATTGATCCTTTGCCTTTTTAAATTAAGAACTTAATCCATATTAGAGTAGTTTGCTGTTTGAGTAGAAGTATTGAAAAAATGTTAGGGATGCTGCTGTGAGGTGTCTAGTGTGGCCTCGATGCTCTCTTTGATAGCTCTAGCAGATGTATTAGAGCAGGAATTAGCACATTGTTTTCTTAGGTTTCTTGCTGTTGTTTGGACTGTACAGGGAATGCATTGCCAGCTTTCCTAGCTACTGAGACACCCATTTCACATTCACTTTAATGTCTCTTGTTTTAAGATGTAGCATAAATTGTCTAAACCCAGAGGAGATTCTGCCAGGAAAAGAATATAGAAGTTTGGTCCCAAAACCTTTTGCCTTTCTTGCAGAGGCAAATTTCCTCACTCTGTTGCCTTCCAGAGTGTTTGGAGATGTCTGTTGACTGAAATACAAGGCTGCTTTTCATTTCAGTAGGAAGAAGAAATGCAGGGTAACTTTGTATGATGCTTCTGAAAAGAAAGGATTGCTTCCTTCTCACATCCTGACAGGATGTGGTCATGGGTGCTTTTGTCACCTGATCTGAGTGTTTTCTATACATTATAGACCAGAAGGTTGATGAAATAACTACAGTCTTGTGAAGTTGTTTCCAGGTTCTTGGAAATATAGGTGCTGTGGTCAAAAAAGAATCCAGCAATTTCACAAATTTTCATGGAGAATATCCAGTCAACTCAATCTCCTGTCCTGGCCAAGTCAGAAAAGGGGCAGTGAAATTCAGTATTTATGAAATCAGGAAGAGGAAAGGGCTCTATGAAAGCTTCAGAACCACCAGGTTTTATTCTGAAACATGCACTCCTTTATTAACAACTTTTGAGACACAATAAATACAGGGTTTAGTATTCTGAAAACTATGGTGAGCTTCATCCAAATTTAAAAGGGAAGAAGTAGTCTTACAGTTTATTAGTTTTCTGCAAATTTTATCAAAGTTGGCATTTGCTCTAAGGGAAATCTGAATTGGTATCCCTCACCTCTGGGGAAACTACAGGTGATTCTCAAGACACTCTTAGTTCCTTAGACTTGCAATATCAACAGCATGTACAGCCTTCTAAACACTTCATGTAACTTATCTTCCCAGGACAGATAATAATTGAACCTGCTAAAATACGGGCTTTGTGAAAACTTATTGTGCTACTAGTTTTAGCTTTGCATCATGCAAGAAATAGTAGATCTATGGAAACCAATCAAGTGTTTAATTTTAATTCGTTTGTAGGGATTTGTGTGAATCCTTTCAAGGAGGTCATACCTCTTTCTCCTTCCCCATTCCCCTTTATCATGCATGTATGGTTTCTTCTCTGGAACTTGAAGTCTCTTTGGTGGTTTGTCCTCTGTACCTTTTTTGTTCATTTGTCAGATGGATACTGCATACAGTTAGTTCATGGGTTTCTTAGTTACTAATCCATATGAACAGTCTGGATTCTCTGGATGATAGCAGACTCTGTGTCCTAGCAAATCTACAGACAGTGAGGGACCACTGAATTAATTGTAACCAGGAATCTTTTCTCAAAGGAAGATGAAAAGAGAACAAGCGAAAGAGTTGCATGCCAATTCAAAACTGAATTTGTGGTCTCATGCAAAATATAGTGTTAATGAACTTGGAATATATGGTTTTGCACTACGTTCTTTAAATCACAGCTCAAAAATCCAGTGTTATCAGTCTTTTCTAGTTGGTTTCTGGATCTCCATCCTTTGGTCATTAAGTGTTAGAGTTCAGAACCAAGTAGTGGAGTAGCATCTGCTAAAATACTGGGATGGCTATATGATTCAGGATGCACCCAGATAATCTGACAGAACAGTAGGAGAGGCAGTTAATATTCCAAAATACGAGACATACAAACATTCTGTAAGTGTATTTTGACCCTGAAATTACAAACCAAGATGTTCAGATGGTTCAAAAATGTAGTCCTAGTATTGTGGTAGTAAATAATTAACATGAAATACTGTATTTACTGTAGTATTTAAGTAAGAATGCTATTGTTTTGTTTACCATTATATAAAAGCTATAATTGCGTGTTTGTTTTGGTTTTTTTTCAGTTTGACTCTAGCAGAGTATCATGAACAGGAAGAAATTTTTAAACTTCGATTAGGACATCTCAAAAAGGTACGTATATGGTCTGTTATTCTAAGATTTTTTTGACTGTGCCCCAACTCATAAAAACTAGTACTATCAAAATAAGGAGAGGGCTTGTTGAGAACTATCTGATTAGAAAACATAATACTAAAAGTAGTGTACAATGTATTTTATGCCTAATAGTGACTTTAAAAAAACAAAAAAAAACAAAAAAAACCACAACCAAACAAAAAACCACTGGGAGTACAGGGGAGTAGTAGTGAATCCATCCAGTGTAACACTGTACTGATTCCTTGAATCAATGATGATACCACCAATACTGCTTTTGTTTCATAGCTGGGGAAGTGGACTCAGCCAAGTTTGATATATGGGCTTTTTACATTTATTTTTGACCTTTAAAAAGGTCCAATTTACAAAGTATTGCATTGCTGAATGGATATCATGTTTGGATCACCTACACCATCCACTTCAGTTGTTATCAGTTAGCATACTACTATTGCAAGAGAGAATATAATTTTCCTACTTTTGTGGAAACTTCTTTTATCTGTGTCTTAAATTATTTTTGCAGTCACATATTATACTCCAGTTTTTGACTTCTGAAAAAAAAGCAGTACTTTTTTTCCTGAAAACCGTCATTGTAATAAATCTGTGTAATAACGTAATCACAGGAATAACCTGTGAAAAGAAATTACAAGTTGAAGCAGGCAGAAATATCTCAACAGGTGTGAAAGGAAAGTACCTTTGCTGAGCAGTAGTTCTTGAGATGTTCAGTCAAAACAGATCATAGTATTTTTCCCCTTGAAATGTTGCAAGAGTCTATTTCAGGCCTGTTCTCTTCAAATGTACAAGTCACCTGTTATAAATCCTACTGTAATAAACTGAACTGGGCACCTTGAGAACACTGATGCTGGTTTTAAAGAATATGATAAGAAGGTACTTGAATGTCTGGTAGTCTGTGGTAAGGAATCTGCATATAAACTTGGCACAAGTGAAGTAGACTGCCCACATAGTTCTTCATGTTAATGCTTTAGAAATAGCACCAGCTTCACATGAGATTCTGTTATGAAATTCTGTAGGTTTTTTCCCATGCTTTAACTTTTTTGAAGTCTAATGGAAATTTAAAGTGATATATAAAGTAACTGTTACAAAGTTCTTTAATACTTGAATTTTGTTTTCACCTTGAGCATCAGTGCTCGGGTACTCTGTATAAGAAGGAACTTCCTTGACTAAATGCCAGAAGGGAAACAAATGTTACTTCCTAGCAAATCATGTTTGAATATATGTGAAAATAATAATAAAAATATGTACTTGCATTTTCATTCTTACTTGCGATACAGATTTTGTTAATAACTAAGAAAACCAATTTTGTTATCTTTGTTTTATGTGGCTAAATTTTGTCCCTAGTGCTTCTTTACAGGTTATGGGTTTTTTCTTCTTTCTTTCTGCATATGTTTTTTTTCTGTCTGCTCTTCTTCCTTTTCACTCTCCAGATGCTTTCCTGGTGCTCTTATTTTTGGTGTGCTGTACTTGCTGCCACCACCAGTTTTCTTTTCCTTCTGCTCCCCAGGAAATTCTTTTCCAGCTAGCAGCTTTGGTCCTGGAGAGAGGCTCTTGTTTTCTCACTTCCTTTTATATAGCAGTGACCTGAGGCAGCTAAGCTGGTTCATTCTTGCTTAAAGGTATTCACAGCCTGAGTGTCCTAAATAACAGCTGGAAACAATGCAACCAGCCAGTTCTCTTTGGACTAACATTGGCCTATGAACCACATTTTGAGAACCACTGAATTGCATAATATATGAACAAAAAAGCCCAAAAGAGGCATAACTGATGGATTTTTTTTGTCAGCCTTTGGGAAGAACATAGACAATTGTGTGTGTGTAAGTGTGTGGCCTTTTGCTGGGAGAGAAGGGCTAGAATTCGTTATAAAGGATTATTGGGTTATGAGGAACTGCATATCATTTCAGGGTGTTTAACAGAAAACTGCAAGGATGACTAAATATTTAAAAAAAAAAAAAAAAAAGAAAATAAGAGTTTAACATCGTATAATAGGGGGAAAAAAAACCAAACCTTGACACGATACATTAGGAAAAACAAATGATCCACCCACATCTGCTGTAGGATTAGTGTTACTTAGCCTAGCTTTTAAATTATTAGGAATTTGATTTTCATTTTTGGAAGGAAGGTTCATCTAGTGTCTTGTTTTGGGATGAGAGTTTTTTCCCTTAGCTTATGGGGAGGGATACAGGATATCCACTGAAATAATCTAGTCTGGACTCCTCAACTCCTTGGAAATGTGATCATTTAATATGTGCTTTAGCTTATATAAATAGAGTTGTTGTTTCAGGATGTGGTTTTATGATATACAATGTTTGGAAATACCAGCTTTACAGCATTTTCTCTCCCCTCTTCTGACTTCTGCCTACATCCCCTTGTGCCCTGTTGCTTTTACCAGCACCACCAGGTTGTGCAGTCACAGTATGAATTAAACTGGAGAACTGATCTAGCTTCTTTCAAAATCCAAATACGTACCTTTTTGTAAGGCTTATTAAAAAAAAAAAAAAATGAAAGAGGAAAAAAGAAAAGATTGATTAGTTTTCCAGTTTTCACCATCTTGCTGTACAAGAAAGAGGCTGTGCCAAAATAGCAAGAGATTATGTGGGGCACTGCTTCCACTGGCACTGCTACTAAAAAAATATGTATCAGATGCCAACCTTCTTTTTCTTTTTCAGCTAGAATAATTCCATAATTATGAGCTTTCTGGTATGGACTAATTTTGTCTCCCTTTTATTCAAACTTTCAAGTTCTAGAGATACTAACTCTGAAATTGATAAAACCGTTTCTACAGTCGTCTTTCAATTAATATACTTTTTTCACTTTGAGTATAGATACCTAGGTTTCCACAAATTAGGCATCATAAATTGTTTACTTTTTTAGATAATCTGAATAAATAACTATTTCCATGTTCTCTGATATGTAGCATAAAGATGAGGTAATTTTAAATGCTGAAATTAGGGAATCTTCATACCTGACATGCAACTTTTGAAATTGCTCTCAAAATCTTAGGCAATACACATTCTGCATTTGTAATTTTCATGAGATATAAATGGAATTTTTTTTTTTAAATTAGTTTGGTTTTGGTGTCTTATTAACGCCTTAAGAATGCTTCTGCTGTAATGACTCACTCTTTTATTCTTTTTTGGTTTGCACTTCAGCCTCAAAATATTTTAAACGTCTTTTCTTAGTTTGTTGGTTTGTACAAAATCGGTAACTGCACATATCTCAGTTTTTTTTCTTCTTTGTACATCAATTTCAGACCGCTTCCCAGATAATTTCTCTCCTTGGCTGAGGTACAAAACCCAGCTGCTTCTCATTTCAAATAGCATCCCTACAGTGCAGAACAAAATTGTGAACATCCCATTACCTGTGGGTTCATGGACAGAAAGGTTCCTTGAAACAGGCTTTTGCCTTATCTTCCTGAATTTTTCTGGCTTTAAGAGAAAAGCAGTGCTTTCTTCTAGTTCAGCAGTTTTTTTCAGCAGGGTTTTGGAATGTAATGTTCCTCCATCACCAGCAGTATTGATGCAGGGGTAAAAATATCCTTTTCAAACAGGGAGTAAATGAGCTTTTATATTTCATTCTTTTCATTTGCAGGAGGAAGCTGAAATACAAGCAGAACTTGAACGTTTGGAAAGAGTTAGGAATCTTCACATAAGAGAACTGAAAAGAATAAATAATGAAGATAATTCACAGTAAGAGACCTACTGTCTTACTTTTGCATGTGTATTTTAAAAATAATGCTCTAAAAACACATTTTACTGACAGGAGAGGCTCATTCATAAATTTTTCTTTTATTCTTTTTGTTTATTGATACATTTTAAACACCAACTTATTTAAACTTTTTTAAAAAATAGAATTACTTATCATTTGGTAAACTTATTAATGGTTTTATTGAATATGCAAGAAATAATATATATATACACAGCTTCTAGTGCAGGAGAGATAGAACTTGTTAGACCATATTACTGGGCTAAAAAAAATACTTGTAAGGGAACCTAATGCAATTCACTTAGCTGACAGTAATGCAAGAAAATGGCAGGGAGGTTTGATGCAACAGCAGCGATTTAGTGATGCAGTTAAAATTAGTTTTGGTTTTATTGCACTGTAATTTCATTCCTACTAGGTACAGGTACCTGGTAGGAAAAAGGCAAATGCAAAGTCTTTTGTATTACATTAAATGTTACTCTGTACTTCATCTTGCATGGTAATATATCATAATATTTAATTGTTATTTAATATTATCTACTATGTAGATTTGAAAGTAATAATTACATAACTAAAAAAATTATTCTGTTTTCCGTGATGGTGAACACTAACACTACAGTTTCACCAGCAGTTTAAGCTGGCTCTGTTGCTTGAAAGGAACTGGTTCTGCCTATCCCTGACTACTTCATTATGCCCTTGCCCTGTTTCCTTTCATGTGCTTGCAATGGCATTTCTTTACTGAACAGACGCTGGAAATAACAGGACAAGTTGAGAGTGTGGGTTAGGACTTCACTGTCTGGGTTTAGAGCCCACATGATGCTGGGACTACCTGCAAGGTGCAGGTTCTGAGCCACAGAGAGCCACACAGTAACAAAAGCAGCAATGGAGAGGGAAGGTGATAATGTTCACAAGATCAGCCCTGCTAGAGGCATACATGCAATAGCAGGACCAAGAAAAATACGAATCTAAATTTGAGTATGGTTTTAAAGAATTGGGCTACTGGTCACATGACAGCAATCACCTAATGATGCTGCCTCTAAATTTGTTATTTCTTATACACTGAGTGCATTACTTATTGTTTATGATTTTTTAAAAAATGTCTTTAGCATTGAAATATGTATTTTCATAGTGAGGAAAGGGAAAGTTTTATGTTTAAAAGGTGCACAGTAAGCAAGAATGTGCATCTTCCCTCAAGTCCTTGACTATCTATAACTGTACCTCCAAAACTGTAGAAGACATCAGAGGATGGGAGACTATTTGCAGACTAGTGCTAAACTCTTCCTTAAAGTTTTCTATGGAGTACAATTGGCAACTGGTCCCGAATTCATTAGTATAGTTGTCTCATCATTGCACTAGAAATGTGATGCGTATTCACCTCCCTTCCCCTTGGCTGGTTGGAAGGATGCATTTTGTGTCCTGTGCATTTCAGGAGAAAGTGTCGTCTTTTTCTCTGTCCTGCAGCATCATTTTGTGTTGGAAGGAGTTTTCTTCTTGCTTTTGATTAGGGTGCGAGCAGATATTCAGTCCTTTGGTGTGTTTTCCCCATATTGCTGTTTGTTGTTTGATAACTTCTTAGTGTTACATAAAATCCATTTTGTTAAAAAGAGGCAGGTATGTACAACAGATATGGTCGTGTTTCATGTGAAATTGGAAGTACATCCTCCTTGTCTGTTCCAGAAAGGTGAAGTTTGAGACTTCTCCAAAATCTGACACAACAAGGAGAGAGTCCTTGTATCACATGTTTAAATTTAAGTGTACTTTTTTTATCCTCGCAAAAAGAGAGAAAAGCAACAAAAAGTTTGCCAGAATTGACTGGTTTGACAATGGTGTTGTCATAGCATTTGTACACTAAATAGTCAAAAGGTACCGAAATTGACCATGTTATATAGCTGTACCATAAAGTTACACACGGTGTGATATTGCTCAGTGTATTAGATACTAGTAAAAAGAAAGCCCCATTTGAGAAGTAATCCTAAGAGGTTTACATTTTAGACTCTATTTGTGTACCTTAAATAGATTTTTTTTTTTCTTTTGAGATTTAAAGATCACCCCACGTTGAATGAACGGTATTTGTTACTCCATTTACTTGGCCGAGGTGGCTTCAGTGAAGTGTACAAGGTAAAGTGTGTTGGGTTTGGGTCTGCTAAATCTAATGTTTGAGCCATGTATATTTGTACATTTAATTTTCAGGGAGAGGGAGGGGATCTAAATAAGAAGAAGGATTATAATGGGATATACTCTTTAAACACTGGTTGAGCAAAATTTAATTAACCCATGGAGAGGAGGTAGCATTACAATAGATTTGTTAATAGACTTGTGATACATGCCAGTTTTTTTCCCTCTCTTTATTGGGTGTTATTTTTATCATCTTTGGTTATAACTTTCCCATATTTGTGGTTTCTTTTTTAGGCTTTTGATCTTTATGAACAAAGATATGCTGCTGTGAAGATTCACCAGCTTAACAAAAGCTGGAGGGATGAAAAGAAAGAAAACTACCACAAGTAAATATTAATGACTTACGCTTCATATGTTAAGCTGAATAGTATTTTATTGATTGTAGAAGGGTAATGTATCCATCTTCTTTTAGACATGCCTGCAGAGAGTATAGAATACACAAAGAACTGGATCACCCCCGGATAGTTAAACTATATGACTACTTCTCCCTGGATACAGATACGTAAGTACATAAAATGATCTACTTGGCAAAGATTTTAGTGCTGTATATTAGATAAACAGAAATTAAAAGTATTTGAACAAAAATAATATGTTCTTGCTTTCAAATTGTTTAGGTTTTCCTTAAGGAGATTTGGAAAAAAAAAAAAAAAATCACCACCACTAGTTGCAGAATTTTGTCTCAGCTAAATATTGCAGGCCTTCAATAAAGTGATGAAAACAGTGTTTTGCAACACCTGAGTAGCAAGCCCTACAGATGTGCTGAGGGTGACAGGGACATGAAGTGCTGTAATGTTTTTGGGCAGAGCAATGGCTGCTGCAGGGCAGCTCTGAAAGGCTGCTGAAGCTTGGACAAGTTTCCAAGAGTAAATGACATCAGAACATTATTAGCATAAGTGTAGCCCATGGTCTGTGGGCTGCAAGTCTTTGCATGAAATTGTGTCCATCTTAAGGGACAGTGAATATATTTTTTTAATTGAGAAATGTGCCTACATAAGTAAGGGGTTTTTTTTAACTTAACCTATCATCAGGATGAATGCATTTTCTCTTTTGGTGAGTATGAATGTTCTGAGTGATGTCAAGTTTCATAAGCTAATATTTATCCCATGTGTTCCATTAACAACTTCATTCATATATTTTAATATTCAGGCAGCCATTCTTAAGCTTCCCAATATCAAACTAGGTTGTCATATCTCCATTTGTGATTGTTCAGTTTGATAAGTTATTTAATTGTGTCTTTGAATTCTACCCTAGGTTTTGCACGGTGTTAGAATACTGTGAAGGCAATGACTTGGATTTCTATCTCAAGCAACATAAATTGATGTCAGAGAAGGAAGCTAGGTCCATTGTAATGCAAATAGTAAATGCACTACGGTATCTCAATGAGATCAAGCCCCCTATTATACACTATGATCTTAAACCAGGTAAATGAGGAATGATATGATTGAAAATGTATTTTTTTTTTAATCTTTTATTTTGTTTGTAATTCATGCCTGAAAATACCAAAATTATCTTCTGTATGTCAAGTTTATTGTAAACAACTGAAAAAAGTGTGTACTTTTTTCCTAGATTTATTGCCAAATTAATCAGATTTTTCTTTGTAAAAATGTTCGTCATAACTTTTGTACTTTTTATAGTTTTGATTTGCATATTTAGGAAATAAATCACATAGCACATAGATACATACACTGGTATTTAGCAATATAAACAGATAAGATCATTAGTTGTCTCAGTCCTGTCTGATCATTGTGGAATGCTGATGTGTAAATAATTTTTCTCTTATGTATTTCTTAGTCTGCAACAAATTGAAATAGGTATTGATCACTTTCAGCATCCCAGCATAAGCACTTCAAAACAGGACTTTACAGAAGTTTTCTTTACAGTGAATAACGAGCATTGTCATAAATGATGTATTCTGTCTTCAGTCCATGGACTTTTTTTTACCACTTTGCACGGGTGTTGCTTGTATTCTTCATGTACTTTAATCTGCTACACTTCCAAGCGTGGGGTTTGTAATGCAACTCTTGTGCCAGCCTGTTTGCTTGCTGCTACGTAATAAATTGTTCGCACACATTTCTCTCGTGTTATAGAATTGTACAGAATGTATTCTTAGTCCCACTAGGTTTTGTTCTCAGGGGAACTTCATCAAATAACTTATATCAAGAAATTATTGTACAACTTTAACACACAGGGTAGGATTCATAGTATCACAGCAATTTCTTGGCATGATTTTGTTGCATATGCGAGCCCTGAACCCTGTAGTGTAGGATTTGTTCTGGGCAGAAAAATTATGAAACTTCATTGTAGCTGGTATGCTGCTGTGTTTTGGTTTTTCCTCACTGTCCAGTCAACTCCCAGCTGAGGGAGCTGTTTCAGATGACAATGATAACCTAGAGAGTTCCTGAGACTGCACTGAAATGTGTCATAGCCAAGTTACTCTAGACTTGAGGATATAGACATGATGTAAAGTTGTCACTGACCCTTCCTGAAGTTAGACGTTCCTGAAACCTGGTTTTGAAAATAAAGTTTTCTCTTAACTGTTTTGAGGTAACTTTTTTTTTTTCCTCCCCTGGATAGGTAATATCCTTCTTGTAGATGGAACAGCATGTGGAGAAATAAAAATTACTGATTTTGGCCTGTCCAAAATAATGGATGATGATAGCTACGGTGTGGATGGAATGGATTTAACTTCACAGGGAGCAGGAACTTACTGGTAATGGCTGGTTTGATTTTGCTGTTTAGACTCTGGGTCATTGTTCAGATTTCATAAATACTTTCTCATAAAGCAAATTTGGAGAGAGAGCTAGGATTAAAAATATTAACATGTGTGAAATATAAATATTTTTATGCAGTACTGTGCATGTTGATATTCCCAAATGTTAGAATCGTAATGTAACGAGATAAGAGAGTGTGAGTGTGGTTTATTTATATGTATATATTTATATAAATATATATTTAAATACATATTTGTATTTATTTTTTATACATATTAAAAAATGTGGAAACGATCACTATTATTTAGAAACATGGTTTCCCTGAAGAAGCAGGTGTTTAATCTTTGGCTGCAGGTGGTTGAAGACGTTTGACAGAGCTATGATGATTAAGTGTGGGTGCTTAGTCCTTGGAAATCTTAGAGCAGGGATTACCAGCAGGTAATGTCCTTAGCACAAAAGAGTATTTACTCTTCCATCCTAGAGGTTAATGACAGCTCAGCAGCTGTGATTTGTTTTCTGTGTGCACTTGCATGCTTGTTCGAAAACCTGAAGTTTTCGAGCTGCCTACAGAACAGGAATGACAATAAGCATTTTGTTGCTTACAAAAAGCTGTTTCTACAGTTTTCGCTCTAAAGATACAACTTCTTCATGGCACAGTAGTTCTTTGAGCCTGGGTGCATGGTAGCTATGTCAGGGTGTATAGAATGGAAAGTCTGTATTGGCCAGGTTATTACTTGTGAATTAATTTGCTCTTTTTCTCCTCATTCTGCCTGTAGCAAGATCATAGTCAGGAGCTGAACCCTAACTCATTTGCTCTGCAGCTTTTCCAGTGTTTGGAAGTTGCATATAATCAAGTGTTTGCCTTTTCCTTCAGAGTTTTTAGAAAACACACATACTCTTGCACAAATGCAAATGTGCACATGTTGTGGAAAAAAAAAAAAAAAGATTATTCAAGTTGAAGCATTTTAGAAGTGTTAGGCTTTTACTACTGTTTTTAATGCTTAACCTATTTAAACACCAATTTAAATATATTATTGTAGGAATATATGTCAAAGTTTTGGCCTTTGAATTTCATCTAAAATGGCAGAGACACTGGTGGTGCTGTAAACTAAGATATCAAAAAAGGTCTGTTACCATTGCAGGTTCATGATGAATCTCTGCATTTCTAATTCTCACTTCTCTGACCCAAAATCTTCATTAAGGAGGGAAATATTTTGAGTGAGTTTGAGGTGGGGGATGAGTCTGCTTAGAGCAGATTGTGCAAACTGTCAGCAGCATAGTGCGGGAAGGGATTTCCTCAGTTACTGGGTCCGGTTACCTGCCTTTCCAGACAGTTAGGTCACATAATCTCTCTTGTAAACTTGCAGACATTTGTATTAAATTTAGTTAGTGTTTTGTCCCCAGTAATCTGATTTGAAGTGTGTTCCGTAACCTCACTTCTCTGATCATTAGAAACCTAATCTTCTAATTTACAGACTGTGTTTATTTGTGGCCAGTTTATACTTGTTTGTTCCTGTGCCAACACTGTCCTCCCTGAAGCGGGTTATTTCCCTTCCCTACTTGCTCCTTAGTGCTTTTATAGCCTTCAGGTTTTTTTCCCTGAATTGTAGGCTCTCCATTCTTCAGATCATCTTAGTAGCTTTCTTTGCACTTACATCACTTGAAACTCATTTTTCCTGAATGTTGTAATCAGAATTGTACACGAGTAGTCCAGAAGAGATTTTGTGATATGTGAAATTCATTTGTGTTGCATTTTTATTTATTTTTTTCTGCTTATTTCCATTTCCACAAATATTTCTTCAGAATTTCTTTTGAAGCCTTATATGCTGTTGATGAAAGAATGTCTGCTCTAATAGATTTTTGTACCTTTTTCAATTTTATATATTATAGTCAATAATACTGAACTGCCCAGATAATGTTATGGTTGGAAGGCTTTGTTTGTTCCTTAAAGGAGGTTCCATTTCACCTGTTCTTTTGTAATTCAGGAATGGCACAGGAATGTCCTCAACATTCAGCTCTTTAAGTATGGCTTCCTGAAGATCATAGGAATAGAAATAGCAATCACCTTTGTCTACCATATACCCCTCTGATTAATGTCATCATTCTTACTGAAAACTTAGATAAAGGGTCTTTAAGTCTTATCTAAATTATCTTTGATTCCTAACCAGGCCTTGCTGTAAAATGCCCTATATGGCTTTCATCTTGCTCTGTTGAGAAGGTTCATATTTAACCTAGGATTCCAATTTAAAAAAAAAAAAAGTTACTGATTTAGGTAAAGAATGTTAGTGTTTGTGCTTGTATGAAACAGATCCTCTGACTGACTGACTGACTGACTATATAAAAAACTGTAATGTCAGTTTTGAAGGATATGCAGGGTTTTGGAATGTAGATTGTAAGGCAACTGTACAGTTGATAAAAGATCAGATGTGTGTACATGAAGTGTTTGTATAGTTTGATATTTGAATAAGTTCTAGCGATGCCATACATCTACTTGCAGACCCTGAGATGCATGTTTTGTTTTCCAGGTACTTGCCTCCAGAATGTTTTGTAGTTGGCAAAGAGCCACCAAAGATTTCTAATAAGGTCGATGTATGGTCAGTTGGAGTAATCTTTTTCCAATGCCTTTATGGTAGAAAGGTAAGGAAAATGTTGAAAATCTGAAGAGTTCTATTGTAAATGCTTGTTTCCAGTAGGCTGTGAATTATAGTCATAAAGATGTGAATCTACATGGAAAATTACTTGTGTTACTTTTTGGTGTTGTGCATTGATGTTGCAAGAAATGTAGAAAATCTTAACTGAAACCTTTTTATTTACAGAATGGTTAGTAGTTTGTATTGACACTGCAAAAACTTATTGTAGCATAAATATTTATGAAATCAAAGTAGTTGGATAGCTCTCATGAAGAAAATATTGTGCTTCTTTTTTTCAGCCATTTGGCCACAATCAATCACAGCAAGACATCTTACAAGAAAATACAATATTAAAAGCCACAGAAGTTCAGTTCCCTGTCAAACCTGTTGTAAGCAATGAAGCCAAGGTAACTTTTCATATGATCTCTGAGTAACAGTTAAGACATTCATCATAAAGGATTCAGCTATAAAATTGGTGTTAACTTAAGAGTGCTGTGGGACACGAGTAACTAAATGTGTAGGAAAACATAATGCAGAACTAGTATTTTGATATTTTTATTTTAGTAAACTTATTCTGGGTCTTCTCAAAATCATATACTTCAAAGCAAGTCTATATATATATATATATATTCCAGAAATTTGCAGATGGTTTTAAAGTAGGCCACCTCAAAAATTGCTTTGCTTTTTCCCAGAGGACCTTATGTGTCTCACTAAGAAGTTCTTGTGAAATACTTCTGCTAACAGTAACAAACTCTTTCTGAAAATAGTGAATGTTATTCTCTGCAGCCTTCTGGCTTGAAGAACTGTTTGACTACCAAATACCTGGAGGATATGCCTGCTAACACTCTTCCCCTTGAAAGGTCATAGTATGTGTGTATTAACTCAAAGCTGAGTTTAGAAACGTAAATTCTTGAGAATCGGTAAGGTATGTTGATGCTGTTTCAGGAAATAAGACTGCCAAAACAGTTGATCTTCCACAAAGGTGTGGATGGCAATGTTTCCTGTATTTAAAAATCTTATTTTGAAACATCTATAGTATCAAACTCATCTCCACAGACTAGCTATTCAGAAACAGATTAAGGTGGTTTCCCGAATGATTGCTGCTGTGAGCATCTGTAACACAAATCTTATTCTGTGTGTATGAAAGAAAACATTATGTATGTGCTACTTGTTTGTAAAACTGTCCCAATTTTTGAAAGATATATTCATGGCCAGTTGCAGTAGAGATGTGCTCGTTTCAAAAAATGCCAAGATAGTACAATCTGTATTCAAGTTTCAGCAACTAATTAAACATTCTTAGATTTGGAACACAAGCTGCAAAAAAACTAAGAATGTTAAGATTTAGCTTCTAAAGATTAAAAGGAAAGGAAATCTATTTCTGAAGGCTGTAACTTCCCAAGAAAATAGTCTTTTGTGTACCTGCTGTTACAAATTGTGGTATATTTACATTGGCTGTATTTTCTAAAAGTAGTGTTAGTGAGCAAGTTGCAGTTAAGGTTATGAAAATTTGGTTGAAGAATTGTAGTTAGTCCTAGGATTTTTGTTTGGTTGAATTTTTTGTTTTCTGAATTTTTTTTCACTCCCAATTTGGAAAAATTATATCCTTTGAGCGCAGTTGACATATGCATCATGTAACTGATAACACTGCATGTTGATGGTTTATATCCCTGCCTTTTAACTTTGCACTTCTTTGTTGTTAGTAGTTTTTATATAGAGGGTGTTGGGGAAGAGTGGACAGTTCAGCATGGAGAACTGGCAACTTATTTTACATTCTGTGTACTCTGTGTTATGTTTCTTTGTTCAAAAGACTAAAATAAATGTTCAGTGTTCTCCAGTCTTATTAACATTGTCACAATAGCTGTAAGAGAGAGGGAGAAATTATTCTCTGGTGGAAATGCTGTAAAACAAATTCAGACTAACATGTAAATCCAGACCGTTTATGATGGCTGTGTAGAATCCAAATTGTCTTTCAGATTTATAGGCCTGGCAGTTGGAAAAGAACAGCTTGTAAACTGAAATTCCGATTTGGAAAACACGGAGATGAAATAAATATGGAACCTGAAATGACATTGTTAGTTAGTTTTCAGACTGTAACTGTGTTTTGATCCTCCTCACTTTTTCCTGTTTTGTGCAATGTTCTCCTTTGCATCACTGTACTGTGTCTACAGTGCCACAGAAGAATGAAGTGTTTTACGAACATTTTTAGACACAAAATGTTACTCTGAGGATCTTGCAAACAAGTCTGAAGAATTTGTTTGTTATGAAGGATTTATTGTGAAGAATTTGATTAAAATCCATAATGTCCAAGAACATGTGAATATATATTAAGAGATACACGTGATTTTTATTTTGTACCTTGCTCACACTGGATATGTAAATGATAGAAGTAAATTCTAGAAGCATAGATAGAAGCAGGACTCTTTGGAACTTGTATCACTTTTTTCTTTTCCTTTAATCTCCAGTTTTTAATTGGAGTAAAGAACTAACAGCTGAACAGATTTATTAAAGAAAATATATGTAATTCTTTTAAATTAAGTTCTAAAGTAATGATGTGCTAATCAGTCCTGTAGCAATAGTAAGGATTTTCTGTCATTAAATGTTGAAGCTCAAGCTCTCAGGAGACCAAATGTTCTGGGTATGCTAGACATAAGACTTGACAGAAACAGCACAAAAGGATTGACATACATCGTATGGACCTAAACATAAGACAACATAGTGTCTCAGGAACAGTCCTGAAGCTAGATACAGATTTTTTCAGTTGATTAGATATTTTTAAGCAGATGGGATTGAGTTTTTTCTGGGAAAGGAGTTCCAGCTAGGTGGTGGTTTCTTAAATAGTCTATTAGTTACTTAATGCCTATTGAACAACTACCATTGTGAAATTTCATGTTCTGCTCTATTCTGTCATGGCACGTGTGGTAATGCCTGCTTTCAGAGGTCAACTAAAGCATTGAAATTCTGTCCCTGCATCTTCCATCTACGCTTCATCTACTGCACAGCTGAATGGTTTTTTAGAAGCTCTGTGGAACTCCTTTCTATTTTTTCAGTCCTCTGGTTTTTTTACAAAGCTGTTCAGGGATAACATATGCAAAATTCTAATTGTGAGAGGTGCTAATGTTTTACTTGTCAATATAGTTCCTAAACATGGAAATACAGATTTGAAGTGTGATTATTTGAAGCCCATTAATTTGCTGATTTTTTTTTTTTTTTTTCCTGCTGGGATGTTATATTTTTTCATTGGATAGTAAAATATTACACTGTCATTTGAATTGAATTACAGAAAAACAATAATTTGTTTAGCAACTAGTTTATCTAGGAGGACATGAATACTTGCTTGTAAGTACATGTAACTATTTGGAATGGTGTTGTCACTTTTTACATTTCTTTCCTAGGCCTTTATCAGACGCTGTTTAGCATACCGAAAAGAGGATAGATTTGATGTCCACCAGCTGGCTAATGATCCTTATCTTCTCCCTCATATGAGGAGATCAAATTCTTCAGGAAACTTGCATATGAGTGGGCTAGCAGCATCCCCTACACCACCTACTTCAAGCATTATTTCATACTGAAATTTCTCCAACCGAGGAATGGCATGATACCTTTGTGTAGTTTCCAGTTGCAGACTTGAGTTTTGAAAGCATTTGAGTGTTTTTACACAGGACTAGTTTGATAACTGTGTTTTCAGACTGAAGTCCTCCTACATAGTGTCATTTGTATGATTGGAATGGATCATGGACTGTGAATAAATGTACCCTTCTGAGAAATACCTTTAAACGCTGAAGGATGACACTGCCTGTTACACACTAACAGGATTACTGTGTTTAAGACTGAAGAAAAGGTTTTTAGTTTTTTCTGGGGAACATTGTAAATAATCTTTTTAATACTTAAAGTACATTTGGTTGATACTGGAAAGTTCTAACATGAAGGGTAGTTTTTCATTATTTAAATAAAAAAGGGTAGTGAGCAAATTTGAAAACACAGGAAAAATACCGTGCCTGGTTATAAACTAAATGAACTGCCATCTTTCTGAGACATTGATCTTTTGAAACCAAAGTAAGGAGTGTGAGACGGTCGAAGATATGTTCTGTATCAGATTCCTCAGATAAAATTGTAGTATTTTATTTGGCAACTCAGGCTTGTACCTCCAAAAATGTGGTGGTGCTTCACTGATTTTAGATTGGAAGGGTGATATGGAATTCCTGGTACTTACTTCTCAAATAGATTGCTAATTTTGAAATCCACTCAATTTTCTAAAAATACTATACTTGCTGTGGTATTGAAACTTGTGAAACTTTCCAGGCTTCTGATAAAAGCAAGCAACAGTATGAAACCAAATGCAAACAGGTCATGTATAATGTTCTATGCAGGAATAATGATAAATTCCCTTCTAGCTCTATTGTAAATTGTTGTACAGATGTCACATTTTCAGTTAAATTTCAGCAACTTATTCCTGTACAAATGTTTAAAGTATGGCTTTTTCTAATTGGATATTGTATTTTTTTTAAGTCTCCCTCAAGGCGCTTTTAATTGCTGCTAAATGACGTTGCTTTTACTTTTGCAAAAGAATCAGATGACCTCCTTAAGGTGCAAGTCAACTGTACGTTATAGAGAGATTAAGAGTAGGTAATTCATTAACAATCAAGGCATGTAAAACAGATCTGTGTTGGCAATATACAGTACAGTTCTTTAAGTCAGTTTATTGCGTTCTCAACCTGCAGAGCGCATTGATACTAGATGTAGAAGTTGCTCATGGTTATTTCTATTTCTGGAAGTTCCTATCGACAAGGAAATGTTTCTTGTGGCTTGTACAGATATTTTAAAATGTGAAACATTTTCTAACTGCCTTGTATGGTAGAAACTTACTTTTCAGAACAGTGTCTCTCTCTCTCGTTTGCTATTCTTTTTACTATCCCATTCTTGATGCTGAATACCTATATGTAATTTTGTCCATGTTGCAGAAAAAGGAGGCTGTATTACCACAGGTTTTCATTTAGTATTGTACAGTTAAACTGTTGCTCTTGTTTCTGATGTTGCAAGCCATTTTGTTTTCATTGTATATAAAGAAACATTAACTGTCTCTTTAAGATGCTGCTGAAATTGTAGAGAATGTAGCCAAAACAGAAATAAACAATGACAGTTGAAATTTCAAGGTTTTCCTTGTGTGTTTCTGCATTTCAAGGAAGAGTAAATCAGCTAAACATATCACTGAGCTCCACTTAGCCATTTAAAGCAAACTCTCTTTAATTACAAACAAAAGGCCAATAATAGAATAATTAATTTAAGTACCATTGGAGGTGAAAGGGGAGGATTGCATGAAACTTAAAACATCTGTCATAGTGAAGTAACCAAAACGTCATTTCACTGAATAGACTTCACAGAAACAGTTTTAAGTATTTCAGTGGGTCCTTCTAGAATACTTTAACCATGGAATAAAATTAGTTTATAGAATAAAATTGGAGTCCAGTAGTGACTCTTTCTGCCTTATATTACACCATAGTCCTGTGACTGCATCCTTTGCACTGTCCACCGCGTGGGACCGAGTACAGAGTTCAAGGAGAATGTGCCATAGCTGTAGGTGCACATTATGTTTCATTCCTTCTTATTCTGCATGTGTCAATGTTGGAAGTTAAATCGAAGAATGTTTTGCCTAAAGAAAATACATAGGATTGTGTTAGTCGTATTTTTATTTATCTGGAATGTATTGTGGTTACCCCTAGTAAAGGGACATTTGGCAATAATTAGAGAACTACTGGAGTAACTGGAAATTTTACGGCTACCTAAAAATAAGGGGGGTTATGTATTGCGCTAATTACGTACAGACTTGTTTTTCCTGTTGTTATCATTTGGGAATAGGTTGTTGTAGCTGAAAACATGACACTTACTCCAGCTTTGAAAATACACATTTCAGAAGCCTAAACACTCACTTTAAACAAAATTCCATCTAGAAATACATGAAAGAAAGTGAGAGTCACTATATCATCCTTTGAATCAAAGTTGTGAGATTTTTACCTCCAATAAGCACAGTTGTGTTTATGTTGGTATCTTACAGTACTGCTAATAAAGTTTTGTGTCCCCATGTGGAGTCATTCTGCGGTGACAAGAAGACATCTTGAGTGTGTTTGGTGCCTGGTATTCAGCAATTTGTGCTTGGGATGGAACTACCCTTGAGGCTGAGTCCAGAAGCCCGAATTACTGGTGCTTGTGGAGGAATGCTGACCCACTCCTAGGTAATTCATGCGTCAGTTGTTCGGTCTGTATTTCATGCACATTTTCTGATTTCATCACATGTCATCCATCACTAGATTACCTAAGCTCTCTTCTCATTTAGCAGCAGGTAGACAGAAGGAATTAAGTTAAACTTTTATCAGGCAGTTTTTAGTGAATCTCAGAAATAAAAGGCTTCCTTTACTTTAAATTAATAAATACTTCAAAATTTCTTCATTTACTGGAAGATACTAAAATACTGCATTGCTGTATAATTAAAAAACTCCTATGTGTGAAACAAGTGACTGTAAGAGAAGTTCTGCTGTTTTAACTGATTATGGTGCTACCGGTCACTGCAGTCAGAGTTAACAATGGTTGGCTTGTTACTGGAAAACAAACGTGTTTTGGCACTATTTTATTTTGTTTATATTTGTACTGAAGTTGTTCAAATTTCAGTGCGGAACATTATTTACCCTTAACTTGATCTACGCTGGTCGGTAGATATTATTTTTGTGAAGGCTAGTTACTATTTTAATTTTCTAAAAAGTACTTTCAGCACTCGCAAGAAGACTGGAAGGGCATTGCACTGCTGGCCGGCTGCCCAAGGGCTATTGACTGCACACACTGTGGCTATGAGCAAA
>NW_010319663.1:32356-32570 GCF_000700745.2 Antrostomus carolinensis | reverse complement strand
TACGCGAGTCACGGGCATGTGAGGTGCCGAGCCGCTGCCGAGGGGTGCTCTGTGCCGCTGGGACCCTGCGCCGGAGCTGGGGGCTGCTCGTCGTGGCCTAAGCAGGTGACTGGGTAAGGTGTGTTTTAAGATAAACCCTGGAGAGGAACACACGCCCTGAGGTTTGAAACATCCCAGGTGTTCCTGCCCTTAACGCCTTCCCAAGGAAGCCACA